>NC_041397.2:37616772-37799272 GCF_900747795.2 Erpetoichthys calabaricus
CTACTTTATTCCAGTCCAGAAGTCTTATTTTGTATTAACAACATTATTTCAGACTATTTCAAACTAGAGCATGGTACTCGACACGGTTTCCCTCTACAATTGCTCTTTGCAATCACCATTAAGCCATTGGCTGTTTACTTGCAAAATACACCAAAGATGAAGGGGATTACCAGAGAAGGGCTTGAACAGAATATATCACTATGTGCAGAAGATATGGCACTGTATATATCATACCTACAAAATTTTATGCCAACAGTCCTAAAAGCATTAGCAGATTTTCAAAAGATATCAGGAATCAAACTCTCTAGCATTCAATATTAGTTTGGACACCTTTCCATTTATCTTAGCAGATCAGATTAAATAACTAGGGGTAAATATCACAAGTAAATATAAAGTTCTTTTTCAAAAAATGTTGCTGTTTGCATGAAAAAAATAAACAAGAAGTGAATAGATGGTCAATCTTCCATCTGACATTAGCAGGGAAAATCAACACTGGTAAGATGATCATCCTTCCCAAGCTTTTAGATTCAATCATGACTTCATTTATTTCGGATTCAAAACATCCACGCATCCAAAGTGCAACACTAAAACAACCTAATGGGACTACCTAATTTTCAATTTTATTACTGGGCAGCATATAAAGAATAAATAAATAAATAAACACCCTAACATTGACATAAATTAATGAATATACACAAGCCTCATCTACAATAGAATTAAAGTCTTGCTGTACTTTTTTATATTTCCTGCTTTGTACCCCAGTAAATACAAATTATCGTCAGTATACTAATAATCCAATTGTTTTTCAATCACTCAGAATATGAAAACAATGTAGGAAGCACTTCAAGGCAGAGAAGCTTTTATCTGTTGCAACTCTACATGATAACCACCTTTTTCTATCCTCTCAGACCCACACAGTATTTAATATTTGGAAAATGTCTGGGATTAAAACACTTGTGAGAATTATATATAATGATCTTACATCCTACAAACAATTACACTTCAAATATAACTTCTCATCAACACAATTTTTCCACTACTTTCAAATTAGAAACTTTGCTAAATAGAACCTGCCCAGTTTCTCTCACTTCCCATCTCCCATTTCTATTCCAGAAAAAATATTGATCTGTCTCGAAGACTCACACAGCATCTCTATAATATATAAAAACAAAGCCCCTGCCTTTCAAAAATCCCATGCTACAGTGGGGAAAACACCTTTCACTTACTATTTCAGAAAAAGATCGGAAGGCAGCCATGCCTAGAATACACTCTAGCTCCATACTTGCAAAGCAATCATTCAACTTAAAATTTTCTATCAAGGGCATTTATCTTGCATAAAATGGTCAAAAATGTATCCAGGGAAAAATTCAACCTGTGAACGTTGCAATTTACCTCCAGCCTCACTAGGCCACATGTTTTGACCATGCACCAAATTAATGTCATTTTGGACAAAAATCTCTGAATGTCTCTCAGATAGCCTTGGTGTCACAATCACTCCTAACCCATTAACACTAGAATCCCTGAAGTCTACGAAGGAAAGTTGTAATGTCTGGCCACCTTAAATTCCTTTGCACCTCTTCATCAGCGTTTTTGTTTTGCAAATGTGTCAATCAGCACAAGCAGCAAGCAGCCTGCTATCCCATCCCCTACTGACACAGCAGAAGTTCTCCCAACTCAAGTCTCTATCTGGGTGTGAGGTGCCTTGAGTTGTATAGGGTAAATAATATATCTTTATTTGGAATACATGCATTTCATGCGTGGTCCGTGTCTACAACGATCTGGGTAAATGTTGGATGACAGGAAATGTGAGACAAGAAATGTTGAACACAAAACTAAAACAGAAACTTTTTCCATGTTATAGTAATAATGAGCTGAAGTGTGTAATTGGTAAAGACTTTAGTCCTAATATCAAATAAACATGGGTGCTTTTATTCAAGAATATAACCAAAGAAAAATAAATCATTAAATTTTCATGTTGCTGTCAATGAGTTGAAAATCCAAGCTCAAATGTCAATCGACAGAAAGGTTGTGGGTTTGAGTTTGGGTGTTCCTCATTTTCAGTAGTGTGCTGCTATTATTATTACTGTACTATAATAAAAACATACATTTGATTTGAGTCTGTAACACCCGGTGTAAAATTTGGCTACCAGTAAAAGATATTGCTGAAAAGATATAAGCAGACACTCAAACACTGGTGAATTATGTCTTCTTGGTATCTTGTTTTCACTTGAATTTTTTGTTATTCAGTTTTATTCATGAATAAAAGCACACTTGTTTTGTGTACTGTAGGTGTACTCCTAGATGGGCATTAAAGTGGAGAAGGCTAAACAAACTCTAATCGCCTTTACCTGACTACTACCACGCAATCTTACCTTGGAAGAAATCCACCTCACCCGTTTTAAGTCAGTGGATAACTGATGGTCTATACTATTTGAAATTGGAAAAAATCTAATTTTCCTTTAGAGTATCTGTTTAAAACCTTTTTTAAAATATGGCAGGACCTAATCAGTAACATTCTATAATAGTTCTATATTGTGGCAAAGGACACTCTTCCTCCTTTGCTACTTTTAAAGATTCACTCTGATTATTGGCTCTCCTCTCTTTCTTGTAGGTGGGTGTTGAATTTTGGTTTGTTAAGTTTGACTTGATTGTGTGGAATGTTATTTGCTTCAAATAAAATCAATTAAAAGATATAAAAAAACAAAAACAGCATCTTGTGACCCAAGTATTCCAAGATTGTGGATAAAATGCAAACTATTAACTCTCTTTTTATAACTCAACTCCTGTAATCTATCACACAAAACTGCTTGCAGAGCCACAACCTAACTTGGCACACAGGAAAGGACATACCCTTTAATAAAATCATTTACTAGGTATTTATTTTTTAACAGCAAAAAAAAAAGTAAATTGTAATATTAAGATTAGAAGAAAAGGTATAACATATATTTAAAGCATCTCTTTTTAAGTTAGTAATGAATATACAGTACATTCTTGCATGTTTGAATATGGATTATTGAAACTATGTCAGCCAGTTCCAGATTTTGTGTTTTATCTCTCATCTAACTTGCATATCCTGTTCTTGTTGTGTTTTTGCATTTTTTTCAAAAGTGTGAAGCTTAAGTGAGATGGCGTTATTATTAAATTGTGCACTTTCTTCAATTATAGGTGAGATTGATGAGATGTACACAATGAACAGCATTGTCAATAAATGAATGATGAGATGTTTGGAAGGATCATCATCTGGAGGCCAAAATTGTGGTTAAAATGCATTTGCATGGTGTGATTCCTCCTTGAAACTTTCTGCTAGTGAAGGAGGCAACAACATGTGCACGAAAATCCAGCATAACATAACAAAGAAAAAAGTGCCTTTGCCAGTTTCATTCTATAATCAACTGTTGTGGGTCAGTAGCTCAGAAAAACTATTGCAATACAGTGATATAGACTGATATTTTCAACTGGCTACTACGCTATGCTAGTTTTAGACCTTTTTGTCAATTTTCTGCATGTAGGATTTGGTTAATTTTTGTTTATTTGCCATTTTAAGGTTTTGAATGTTACCAGTAACACAGAAGCTGATGGCTCAATGTCTAGGAATTTTTTTTTTTGGGCAGTTCAAATTTCTCCATTAAAATCCTACCTAAGATTTCTGTACAATCTTAAATTTTATAAATAATATATTTTTTTTTTAAATGTGAACTTTTTCAATCTGAAGGTTGCCTTAGTGAGATTGGTGCTACCCCAAGAATTTGGATCTGGGAAGAGAGCCATCCATCCATCCATTTTCTGCTGCTTATCTAGGTCCTGGTCGCAGTGGCAGCAGTCTAAGCAAAGATGTCCAGACATCTATTTTCCACAACCATTTGTCTGGGGGAATAAAATGTCTTATGTCTGTCCCAAGATCTCCTCCTGGTTGCACATGCTCCAAAACACCTCTTAAGATAGGCATCCAGGAGGCATAGAAAGTCGAGTATGCGAGCCACTTCAGCTGTCTCCATTTCATGCAGAAGAATAGTGGCTGTACTTTGAGCTCCTCCCGAATGTCTGCGCTTATCATTTTATCTCAAAGGCTGAGCACAGACACCCTGCAAAGTAAGGTAATTTCTGCCGCTTCTGTCTTGATCTGGTTATTTGGGTCACTACCCAAAGCTTGTGGCCCCATGTAAGAGAAGGAATGTAGATCGACTGTTAAATCTTCAGCTTTGCCTTTTGGCTCATCTCTCTGTTCATCATGACTGACTGGTACATTGTCTGCATAACTGCAGACACACCACTCCATCTGCCTGTTAATCTCTCGCTCCCTTCTTCTTTCGCTTGTGAACAATACCCAAAGATACTTAAACTCTTTGCTTGAGGTTGGAGAGGGCACTCCAACCTTTTGATGTGGCTGAGAAGAGATGTCTCTAGAGAAATAAATAGTGGAGTATTTTTTTCTGTGACATCCAAATAGTTTAAAGTAATGCAATCTTTGCACAGAAAGAATGTGTTATTCCAGACAAAAAAGTTATTAAAGATTGACCTACACTGTTGTTATTAACTTCTCCAATAAGCTACACACAGTAATCTTTAGTCAATAAGTGATATCAATGACAGAATCTTGTTGAATCTTATCAGTTAAGTTTGAAGAATGAAGGCAGAGCCTTTTTTAAATGAATAATACTCATTTTACGTCATTATTGAATATCATTAGAATGCTTCATTTCTTAAATATTGTTTGCTTAAGATCTTCTGATATAGGATTGTTTGCTCTTTTTGACATTTTCTGATATCCGCCACTGTAAAAAAAATTTTTGGGTGTTCTCTACATAAGTAACTAGAGAAATCAGTTATCTCTATCCTTTGAGCATACTTAAAAATTGTGTTTTATTAATCTAGCTTGCATTTTTTTTCTTTCTCGCATTATATAGCCTCATTTGATTGTGGCAAAGGAACTTAAGTTCTCTTTAAACTTAATATACTTAGTACTCTTTAATAAGCACATGATGCAATATAAAAAAATGTCTGCAGAAATCAGTCAAAGGTTAATTATATCTCAATGGGAAAGATGTCAAATTAATTTATTCCCCAGAATGTTGAGCTCCAGTGAATTATATTACAGTTATTACAGTTATATTAGATGTAACTATTTAGGTTATAAAGTCTATAAAGAATATTTATGTGGTATTTCTCATCATTGTCCCTTGAAGATGCTGACATCGCTTTGAAAACAAGAATGTGAGTGCACAAATTGAATCTGATGGGTCAATCTATGTATTATCTTTGCTTAGAAAACAATAAGTTTACAATTTATCTTTAGGACTAACTGTAATAACATCATTTTACAGATCAAAAAAATGAGAAAAGAAGATTAATACAAACTGAAAGAAGAACACAACAAGAATGAACTCAACTTTTGTCAGGCCATTGGGTTTTTATCTTGGTGGCTTTCAGTCACTACCATTTGCACAATATTACTTTTTATTCCTGAGTATTATTTATCTTGCTACACTCTTTTTTAACTTTTTTCTAATGGCAATTATAATGCATGCAGAGAGTCTGCATACTCCTAAATACATTGCTATATTTTTGCTGTCGATAGTAGACATAGGTTATAGTGCAACTATCATTCCAAAATCAGCAGGTGCATTTATTTTTGATTCAAAATTTATATTATATGAGGCTTGTTTGACTCAGATGTTTTTTGTTGTGTATTTTTTAGAAATGGAATCCTTTTCAATCACAATTTTAGCATATGATCGATTAATATCCATTTGCTTTCCTTTGCAAAGTGTCACAATCAATACAAATACTAGAATGATTATTATTATACTCATTTCTGCGTGCATCCCCTTTGTGGTGGATGTTGTCTTAGTTTATTTAATTACACGTTTGTCATTCTGCAGATCTACTGTTATTAATAGCTATTTTTGTGATCATGGACCTGTGTTCTATTTGGCATGTAATGACTTTACACCAAACTGGAGGGTGGCATACTTTGGTGTTGTTACATTTTTGTGTGTACCCCTGGCTTTCATTATAATATCTTATATTTGCATTCTTTCAGCATTGTTAAAGATAAAATCTAAAGATGGTAGAAGAAAAGCATTTAAAACTTGCACAACACACTTAGCTTTAGTAGCTATATTTTACATCCCTTTAATATCAATTTATCTTACATCTTGGATAAACCTATCAGTAGACACAAATATTCGGATTTTCAGTACTTCTTTAGCTGCCACTATGCCTCCATTATTAAACCCCATTATTTATACATTAAAAACAGAAGAAATCATGGTGGAGATTAAAAAGATCTTTAAGAGAAAAACAGCTAATTCATTACCTAAAATTTTCTTTTAATCTTGGTAGAACAGTATCATAATCAAAACTCTGATTTTGTGAGTTTAAACCTTTTTCAGTTTCCTTTTATATGTAAATTTTTAAGTTAACTTGCTGGATATCAGACTGAGCTTACTTTCAGCAGTTGGTAATGTTTGTGTAGTGTTATGTGTATGACTCTTACATTTATTGTTATATTGTACAATTATACATACAAATAAGCATTGCATTATAAAATAAAGTCTTTTTTATTCACAGCAGATCTAATATTGTAATAATTTATTCTACTTTCTAAAAAGGACTAGGTTCTTCAGACATTTTTATTTTCTTTTTTATAAATTTCACATTTATTACTATACTGTATATTTAGTAAAATTTTTAATTGCTGTTCTTCGAGTAAAGTAGAGTGACATACTGTAAAAAGGTATTGTTGTACTCAACTGTTTGGACTATTCATTTTAATTATTGCAAATGCAAACAAATACATTTCACATGCTTCCCTAAAATTTTAAATGCCTATGATTGTTTAAAAACTGGAGCTCTAACACAAACTGCATCTATGTTTTATTCATTATGTTCTAGCTAATGATATGCAAATGGATGTCATGTGGATTTTTATGCCATTAAGTGTTGTAACCACTCTTTTACTTGAATGTCTGTGGATCGTCTATTCTTATGTTTTCTTGGATGGCCATATACTCCAGTAGTCAATAAGCAAAATTAGATATTGACACAATTTATTGAAAACAGATAAAATGATGGACAAACAAATGGATGGAGAAACAAAAACAATCAAACCATACTGTATGTGAATGTCTGTACCGATTAAAACATTTTGATTTTTTACATTTCTTTTTATTTATTTGTTTTGTAAAAACATGTCTGATACCAGCAAATGCAAACATTTTTTTCATTTTTCACAGTTGTAATATACAGAGAAGATCCCAAGGGTCAACAGTAAGCAGCTAGTAGTTAGGAATTTGTAATTTTTTCCCCAATATTTATCATAAGCATATTCAGATATACTGCTCTTTTCATAGCCCAGAACTTTTATCCTTGTTTCATTCCATTTGTAGTTCACAAATATGAATTGTACATAGAAGGTTTTATAGTAAGCAGTTGTGTTTGTAGTATAAAATGTGTTATTAATGCATCCATCCTTTTATTCTTCCCTATTACTAAATCCTTGCCAATTTATAGTCAAAATGGGAAGAAGGTGAAATGCATTCACATACTGGGAGAACATGGACAATTCTCATGGAACTGACCATCCTCTGACGCTGTAAGAGAGCTGTTCTAACAGTTCTGCTACTGTGCTGTTGTTGGAGGAAGATGCAACGCCTTTTTAAAACTCTTTTTGTAATGCTAATACAGTGTACTTTTTAAAGATTCTCTATTCTTTTCTATGTTAAAACAGCTTGTTACATAACTTGACTGCTGCAAAATATACCTTGTCTACTATTGCATTAGTGTTTGCTTATAAACTACCTGAAAATTTTGATAATACGTAAGTAGAGAGTGTAAAAAGACCTTGGTCATTGTCAGTCTCGAATTTTAGGAATGCTACTAAGGGATGTTGTTTGACAATAAAAGATAAGAAAATGCTTATATAATAGAAGCTTCTTACAAGTTAAGTTTTAAGTTATAAAAGCATGCCTCAATATAGCCTTCCGTCTCTAATGATATAAGCATATGAGTGCCTGAAAGAACTTTTTGGAGACATGAAACTTAATTTTAAAAAGAAAATGTCTTGGAAACACAATGACCACATGATACTTAGATTAGCTTTATAAGATCAATGATAGAGCTAATCATAGTGTGGCGGACAGCCGGGTCCCATGCCCGGCAGGGACGCCCCTGCTGCGTATGTTCCTAGGGAGCAGCCATGGACAGCTCAGTACCTCCCCTGGGTCGCTTGGTGGCAGCCTCCCTGGCCAACGGTGATTCCCCAACCTCCCGCAGGGCTCCATGGGAGATGGAGTCCTCCACAACCTGGTTGGGGCCCGGGGTGGCCACTAGGAGGGGCTGTCTGGTTTCAACAGCCTGGCTGGATAACTCTTCGGCCCCACCCGGACATGCAATTAGGACTAGGTGGTCAAGCACCTGGAACACTTCCGGGTGGGCTATAAAAAGGGCCAGCCACCACCACTCGAGGAGCTAGGGTCGGGAGGAGGAGGACTACGCTTGTGGAGGAGTGGTGGTAAAAGAAAGAAAAGAAAGGATTGCTGTGTTGTGTTGGGATAGTGTTTTATGGACTGTGTATTGCCTGTGGGTCACGGGGAAGACGTGCGCCCACGGGTGAAGAAAAATAAAACGTGTCTTTAGTTTATACGTGCCTCTGTGTCCATCTGTGCCGGGTCAGGCGCCTATATAGCGCCTTTGTTACAATAGATAAGAAAGGGGGGGGGGGGGGTTCAAACCAAGAATGTTCTGACTTACTGCCAGAACTTCAAAGAATGCAAGAAAAGAGCCGCTTGGAAGGTCTAAACATCCAACAGTACCAGGCTTTTTGGTGTCCATTGACACACTTTTTGTTTTCGTGCATGGCACTATCTATTTGAATAATGCTATATGATTAAAATTTATTAAAGTCTGCTTTTTTGGCAAACTAAACTACTGACAGAGAATTAAACATTATACTGTATGCATTTAAAAAGGGGTTTATGTTTTATGTAGAGGTGTCCCCCAAAGTCTTTCCACAATAAAACAACTACCAGAAGTGAATGTTCATATTAAAAAAACTCTTCAACAGGTTTATTATTATAGACTATTATACTCTCTGTTTTCCAGCCAAAAGTTCTTATGTGTTGTGGCAAGCGGCTGGGGTTGGCACCCAGCCGGGATGCCCGGAAGGACCGGAGGGGGGATTACGCCTCCTCCAGACCACGAGGGGGCGACTGCCCTGGTGGCTTTGGGGACCACGGGAACTGAGCTTGGAAGCTCAACCCTATAGGGGCCCATGGTCACCACCAGGGGGCGCCCCGATGCCTGGAAAGCCCTGGTCCTCAGCACTTCCGCCACACCCAGAAGTGCTGGGGGGAAGACGACCAGGGACACCCGGAGTGCTTCCAGGTGCGCAGCCGGTACTTCTGCCACATTGGGGAGTGCCGGCGGAAGATTATCGGGAGGTACCTGGAGCACATCCGGGTGATTATAAAAGGGGCCGCATACCTCCGTTCAGGGGCTTGACTCGGGAGCGGAGAAGGACGGAGCTCGGGAGGAGTGGAAAAGAGGTGGCCTGAAGAGAGGCATCGTTGTGTGAGAGGCTTGGACTTTGGAGGAGTTTTGGGGTTGTATGCACTTTATTCTGTATATATTTGTAAATAAAGTGTGTGTTGCGTGATTCAAACAATGTCCGTCTGTCTGTGTCCAGGCTGCTTTCCACAATGGCAGATGTGGACTCTCCGCCTGTTGCAAGGCGGGAACCCATCGTAAATAATTTTGTGGACGGCCCGGCGCAGCAGGTGAAGAAGCTGGAGAGGAAGGCAGTTGCGTCCATGAAGTTGCTGCGTGAATGGACGGAACAACGCAATGCTGGATCCTTCGGCCTGAGCGGTATGGCAGGGCAGGTGAGTAGAACCGGCCCCGTACAGGATAAGGGAGGCTTCACCGAAAAGAACCGTGATGTAAGTGATCGGCTTCAAGTAGTGGGGGCTGCGATAGTGGACGTGTTGGTGAGAGCCAATCGTGTGGCTGCAACTCTTCATATTTCCCTGTCATGGGCATCTTCCTTCCAGTCTTCCATGGGGGCTTTAAACTCCAGCAGTTCAACATGTCTTCTTGTCCTTGTTACTGACTTAGCTGGTAGCTGAGTACTTTTTAAAATAATCACATACTGTAGTGAATCTCATACACAGAAATGTGACTTCCCTAGCACTGATGAATTTAACATTTTGTCTTGTCATGAACAAATGCAGACATGATTACTAGTCTGAAATTTATTGACCCGTTTCAAGTTTTCTTTTTCAAGTTTATAACTTGGAAGAGAGACAACATAGTGGACACATCTGCTGGGAGCATGATGATTCATTCTAATCGAGATAACCACTTCACCCTTGTGGAATACAATACTATCTATTTAAACTACTTGCTATAAATTGACCTTTAAAAAGTAATTTGTGTTTCTATAGATCAGGGGTCTCCAACTTTTTTTCCCAAGAGACTCTTCAATTCCACACGGGGGGGTAAATGTTAAAATTATACAAAGTTATTATCTGTCTGTATACCTACATTGTTATCGGCATTGTTATCACTCTTTAATTTAATATTGCTCTTTATCAGTATGCTGCTGTTGGAGTATGTGACTTTCCCCTTGGGATTCATAAAGTATCTATCTATCTATCTATCTATCTATCTATCTATCTATCTATCTATCTATCTATCTATCTATCTATCTATCTATCTATCTATCTAATAAAACAAAATTAAAATGGCCGACGGCTACTCATGTTTTCTAACATTTATTCTCATAGCTTATTTCAACCCAAACAAACTGAATAAGCTTGTTTTGCCTGAACATTTACAAATTGTTGGTGTCCACAATTCACATTTTGCATTAAAACATCACAAAAAATATGTAGTTCACCTGCCAGTGCATTTTGTATGTCTGTATGCATTTTCTAGTGAATCTCACACTACTGAATTAAAACATGAATGCTGTCAAAACAAAACAATGCAATTCCAAATACACAGATATTATTTATTCATTTGTCATTTTGTTACAAGTCGCTGTTTCACTTCACAAGAGTATTCACAGGTCCAGTTGCATGTGTGATATGTTTTTTAGTTTGTCAGATGACTGGCACTGTATGGAGTCAACAAGAGAGGTGTATGGTGGAGTGGAGCCACTTAGGTTCACTCTTATGGAGTCATTTAAATGTTCTGTCAGTCTTGTTCTGAACTTTGATTTCATGACATTCATGTCAGACTCACAGAGGTATGTAGATCCAAACAAAGCAGACATTTTCAGAGCTGCTTGGTGAAGATTCTTATACTTAAATAGCTCTACTAAGCTCCAGAAATGCTGAGAATGCTGTTGAGACGTTAACTGCACATGATGTTGAAGGTTTACTAATATATAATATATAAAATCCAATGTATGTCTGTCTGTATGTCTGTCCGCTTTTCATGAGAGAACTACTTAACGGATTTAGACTGGGTTTTTTTCTATAATTTCCTTGAACATTCCAGTTGATTTTGCAACTTCTCTCATTCTGCAATGTATCATAGTTCGCTTGCG
Organism: Erpetoichthys calabaricus; assembly: GCF_900747795.2. Taxonomy (NCBI): domain Eukaryota; kingdom Metazoa; phylum Chordata; class Cladistia; order Polypteriformes; family Polypteridae; genus Erpetoichthys; species Erpetoichthys calabaricus. The sequence goes on from NC_041397.2 coordinate 37,628,324, forward strand.
GTACCGATTTATTTGCACGAATCCGATTTTTTGGAAAGATTGTCCAGCCCCAATTTGACTAATCAAGTTTTCAAATTTATGTAGGATTCATTAACCCTTTGGCAAGCTACTTGGAAAGGGGTTGCGAGCTACTGGTATCTCGCGAGCGACGTGTTGAAGACCCCTGCTATAGATTCATAGAAAAAGTACTTGAGTATGTGAAATACTTAAATCTGACCAGGCTTCATGGTGGGACAGTAGGTAGGGCTGCCATCTCTGGGTTCCAGGCACATGGATTAAAATCTGTAGAATAATACCAAAGACTCAAAATGTAACAAATTTAATATATTTATCATAATTGGTCAAGATCACAAGGTAGACAAACACAAGGAGAAACTCAAAGTAGAAATGAACACATTTTTAGAGTATTTAGGAATTTACAGTTTGTTTAAATGATTCTAATTTTGGCTAAAATTATTTTGTTTGATAGTTGGTAGCACTGGAAAGGTTACCAGCTATGGCATCTTATCTGCTCACCAAGAATAATGGAATAATTCCATAGACTCAAAATTTTGATATATTTGTTAAATTATATCTAGCTCACAAGATAACACAAGGAAAATTCCAAAAAATAAACAAATGGGCAAAGTTAAAATATGAAAGAAAAACTGCCTCCTGGGGAAAGAACCTACATGTCTTGAGCATTTGTCTACCAGCCACAACATTTCCCCATCAGTCCAATTCTTCTCTGAACTTTAGACTCAGCTGTGATTTTTGTAATTTGCAGTATATTACAGACTTCCTAGGTTATTTCCATTCAAGTCACAGAATTACGTTTGAAGTACAGTAACACCAAGCTAGATCACCTTCTATTGGCCTCTGCTGAAACTGCACCATTTCCTTAATATTTAAACGTAGATGCCTTTCTAACAATGTACTATAGCACAGACAAATGTTGCTTGATGTAAAATATTATATGACAAAGTTCCAGTGTTGGGTCAGTCATGTTTTGGAACAATTGCTATACCCTTTTATCGGCAGCATAATTCTTGAAGAAAATGCAAGCCACTGGGACTCAAATAGAGAAAATTGATCAGGAAATGAAAGGCTTTCTTAAGGGGTTTCCAAAATCTATTGTCAAGTAAATAGACAAGGAACTGAAACTACAACTGCAAAAAAAAGAAGTTTAAAACAAGAGCCAGCAATTTATGTCAAAAACAAACCAAAGTCCTGAGCTTAAACTGCAGAAGAATCATTGTTTAGTATGCCTCTTTTGTTGCTTTAGATACAAAATTCAATGATTATTATGTGTGAGAATGCACACTGGCATCTAAAATATTACCCATGTGACTTCACATGCCTTACCCACTTGACCATCAAGAACATCATTACTATACACCATATTGCTGTTTATATGTCTAAGCAAATCTAGCACAAAATCCTATAAAAGAAAATGATAACAATAATAACTGTACAGTGCAACAAGGAAAAAAATATAAAATCACACCCTATAGACAAACAGGGGCTTTAAATTCACCCATGAGGTTTATCTGGATGATGTTGATGGAACTCGTGTGATAACATCTATAGCGTATATATTCCACAGTAGGACGCATACTTCCTTCCAGTGCAAAAGAAAACAAATTATTGTCCTTTGCATAATCCACCTTCACTAAGGGAGGTAGCAGACTGATTCAAGATGAAGGATTTTTTAAGAATCAGTTTGTGTCTCAAAACATGAAATGATGGATGAAACTTCAAATGAGAATGAAAGCTAATTTATGAGACTGAAAACAATTATGGAATGTGTAGGGACCTATGAAACACAGAGAGAGAGTTTACAGGATGGTACTCTCGGACTGGGTGTTATGTGTGGCAATCACACCTTCTTTTCAACTCTATATTTAGGTGTTGCTCTTTTAATCTGATCAGCATATCCCTTGACACATTTGATACAGGATTCATCAAAAAATGTGTGTGCCTAAGAAAACAATCTGTATATTTCTTAATAATAAAACATTGATCGAAAGCGACATCAGGAATTTACTGAATTCATGCGGCAAATGCATTTTGAAAACAGTAATATGGAAACATTCAAGTAATGTAAATTCAGACTAAGAAAAACCATCAAAGTGCCTGTTTTATCATGGAAGGGGTTTGGGGTGACGCTCTCCTAAAATATAGATGAGTTTATTCCCACACACTGATTCTTTGTTATGTGGACCCATATATGATGTATATTCTCCACCATTGCACTTGTACTGATCATTGCATTCACCTCTGTCTGGGATACTGGGCTGTTGTACTGTGTTAGCCATTATGGATGTAATGAGAAGTCAAGCAAAATGACACATTTTATTGGCTAAGTAAGATTACAATATACAAGCTTTTGAGGCAACTTCTGAAGAAAGGGTCTGAGTTACCTTGAAAACTTACATATTGTCATCTTTTTAGTTAGCCAAAGGTGTCATTTTGTTTGACTTCCCCCTGTCTGGGAAGAAGACACAGACTGTAGCTGCAATGCACTTGCACCTGGGACTACAGTCTAAATTTACACAGGCTTGACTGCTACTACACTGCACTTCCCCAAATACGGGGCTTCTCGACTAATCTCTAGAACCCATGTGGTAAGAAGGAGCAGTAAAGGAGGAAAGGGAGCAGGCTCAAACATTTTATTCACTCATTATTGATAAAAATTTCTTAATACGCCCAAAGCAGTAGCAGAGAAAATGAGTATGACAATCACACAATATAACATGGATGTTTAGCAGCAATCCCTGGTGTCAGCATTCAGGTGTCTCTCAGCTCTTGCAATTATGGCATGCTGTGATTCAAACATTTCACGACATGGGTCTTCTGGACATGGGATTTTCTTTTTCTCTGCTGCTGCCTTAAACACCTGACTTATCAAGGCTTGTTGGGGCACAAAGTGATCACCCCTAACCTTACTCTCTGTCTAATGTTATTTTGACAGCAAATATCACCACATGATCATGAAGTAAAGGTATCTAAGGCTTTCAGCACCTCTCTTTTACACATGCATACCCTAAATACTGGTGGTCCAGAAAATGGCCATTTTACTAAATTTACTCCTTAACCTTTTGCTAGTGTGCCTTATGCAGGAAAAAAGAAACATCAGTACAGAAATAAACTACAGATGGATCAAAACCAACATAATATCTTGCACAATTAGAGGGGATTTGCAGGCATTACTGAAGTTTACAGACTAAAATATAAAATCTAATCCAATTTCAAACTCTTATTCACTTCCAGCTTTACTTTATGCCTTCTATGCTCAATTTGAATGCAATAACAAGCAGCTCACCATTCGATTTCCTCCTACCACATGATTAATTTTTGTCTGACTTTTAAATGGGTTAATGTCAATAGGACTTTCAGTCCAGACAGAAATTCAGGTCCTGATTTAAAAACCTGCAACAACCGATTAGTTGACATCTTCAGTAACATCTTTCTTTTTTTGGTTAATTTCTGGACACTAGAAACACAGTATATCTTAATAAGTTCTGTGGTTTTAGAAATCCCTGCGTTTCTTCAAATCAATACTTGCTTTCTCAAATCTTCTAATATATTCAGGACTATTAGGACTGTACTCTGTATAAGGTTTTACTAAACACGACTTAAAATTTGCAGGATCAAATCCATCCATCCATCCATTTTCCAACCCGCTGAATCCGAACACAGGGTCACGGGGGCCTGCTGGAGCCAATCCCAGCCAACACAGGGCACAAGGCAGGGAACCAATCCTGGGCAGGGTGCCAACCCACCGCAGGACACACACAAACACACCCACACACCAAGCACACACTAGGGCCAATTTAGAATCGCCAATCCACCTAACCTGCATGTCTTTGGACTGTGGGAGGAAACCGGAGCGCCCGGAGGAAACCCACGCAGACACGGGGAGAACATGCAAACTCCACGCAGGGAGGACCCGGGAAGCGAACCCAGGTCCCCAGATCTCCCAACTGCGAGGCAGCAGCGCTACCCACTGCACCACCGTGCCGCCCCAGGATCAAATCCAAGTAATTAATAACATTTTAGATTTTTCATTCATTTCATTCATCCCAAAATGAAGCACATACCAGTCAGACTTTCAAACAGTCTGAAAAATACATTCTGAAGATTTGGTTTACGTGTTTTCCTTGCCTTTGGATTATAGATTAGATCAGGTACACATCTTTGCCTTTCAGTAATGGAGCATCTTACATCATATTAATCACAGAATTATTCAACCTGTGGGGAGAAAGTTCTAATGATTTATTTTCATTAAAAATTAAGTGATATTCAGAAGGTATGTTCCTACATTAAAGCAAGAAAGAATTGGTGGTTCATAATTATATATTATTGAATGCAAAATTGTTTTATCAAGACAAATTTTAGTGATTGGCAATAATGGATACAATGAGGTTATTAGAAATAAACTCGATGCATTAGGATGCATAAGTGAAAGGGGTCAGTGTCTTGCAGAGTAGTACACTATTATTAGTTTTCTGTCTAACCCTCAATTACTATAAATTAAACAACACACAAAACATAATAAGCAAGTAACTTAAATCACCAGAAAGTAGTCTTCCACTGCATGAGTAACTTAAATCTTTTTTCTAGGATGCATAAGTCAAGACGGAGGTAAAAAACTTGTAACTGTTGACTGTAACCTGAATTTTAAATCGCATATTAATCAGATCACTAGGACAGCATTTTTTCACTTAAGAAACATAGCAAAAGTTAGACCTCTTATATCATTGAAAGATGCTGAGAAATTAGTTCACACTTTTGTTTTCAGTCGACTAGATTACTGTAACGTACTCCTCTCAGGACTACACAAAAAAGACATAAATCGTTTGCAACTAGTGCAGAATGCAGCTGCTAGAATCCTAAGTAGGAAAAGAAAATCCGAGCACATTTCTCCAGTTTTGATGTAACTACACTGGTTACCTGTGTCATTCAAATTGACTTTAAGATACTTTTTATGTTTTATAAGACCTTAAATAATCTCTCTCCGTCTTATATATCGGAATGTCTGACACCCTATATTCCAAATCATAACCTTAGATCCTTAAATGAGTGTCTGCTTAGAATTCCAAGAGCAGAACTTAAAAGAAGTGGTGAGGCGGCCTTCTGCTATTATGCACCTAAAATCTGGAATAGCCTGCCAATAGGAATTCGCCAGGCTAATACAGTGGAACATATTATAAAACTACTGAGAAACACATTATTTTAACATGGCCTTCTCATAACTTCACTTTAATTTAACCCTGATAACATTGTAAATTCAATTCATTATAATAACTATTCATGGGTGGCTCTAAAATCCGTACTAACCCCTACTCTTTCTTCTGTTTCTTTTCTCGTTTTTTTGTGGTGGCGACCTGCACCACCATCACCTAATCAAAGCACCATGATGTTCCTACATTGATGGATTAAAAGCCAGAAGTCTGCATGACCATCATCATAAAGTCCTTCCAGTGGGAACCCTAAATACAAAGAGGACTGTTTCATTTATGTTAGGTAGAATGCCCAGAGGGGGCTGGGTGGTCTCATGGTCTGGAACCCCTACAGATTTTATTTTTTTCTCTCCAGCCATCTGGAGTTTTTTTGTTTTTTCTGTCCCCCCTGACCATCGGACCTTACTCTTACTCTATGTTAATTAATGTTGTCTTATTTTAATTCTTACTTTGTCTTTTATTTTTCTCTTCTTCATCATGTAAAGCACTTTGAGCTACATTGTTTGTATGAAAATGTGCTATATAAATAAATGTTGTTGTTGAGCTTTATTTGAAAATGGCAAAGGAACTTATTTGTTTCTTGTTCACTTTAATGCCCACGTGATGTAATATAATAAAGTTTGTACATAACTATCCGATGTTAATTACATCTCTAGGGAAAACAAACCAATTTAATTTATTCCCTAGAATCTTATTCCCCAGAATCTTAGTTAGATGTAATTATTTAGGTATAAGATCTATAAAAAATATTTATGTGGTATTTTTCATCATTTTTCCTTTCAGACGTTGACACTGACTTGATAACAAGAACGTGAGTGTTCAAATTGAATCTGATGGGTCGATTTAAGTCAGTTTTTCTTATAAAACAGTAAGATAGGTACAAATATTGTATGTGTGGATTTTTTACTTTAATTTTTTACTATGTTCACCATTCATATTTAGCACTAATCATAATGTTTTTTTTTTTATTTTACAGCTCAAGGAGAAAATGTGAAAAGAAAATTGCTGCAAACTGGAAAGAGGAGACAGCAAGGATGAATTCTACCTTTGTCAGGCCATTGGGCTTTTACATTGGCGGCTTTCAGTCGCTACCTTATTCGCAATATTACTTTCTGTTCCTGAGTATTATTTATCTTGCAACACTCTTTTGCAATTTTTTTCTCATGGTAATTATAATGTATGTGGAGAGTCTGCACACTCCAAAATACATTGCTATATTCACACTCTCAGTAATAGATGTAAGTTATAGTACAACTATCATTCCAAAATCAGTAGATGCATTTCTGTTTGGTTCAAAATTTGTCTTATATGAGACCTGTTTGACTCAGATGTTTTTTGTTCTTTTTTTCTCCGCAATGGAATCATTTTCAATTACTATTTTAGCATATGACAGACTTATATCGATTTGTTTTCCTTTACAAAGTGTCACAATCAATACAAATACTAGAATGATTAGGATTATACTCATTTCTGCGTGCATCCCTCTTATGGTGGATGTTGTCACAGTTTATTTAATTACACGCTTGTCATTCTGCAGATCTACTGTTATTAACAGTTATTATTGTGATCACGGACCTGTGTTCAACTTGGCATGTAATGACTTTACACCAAACTGGATGGCTGCATACTTTGGTATTGTTACATTTTTCTGTGTTCCCTTGGCTTTCATTGTAATATCTTATATATGCATTGTTTCAGCATTATTAAAGATAGCATCAACAGAGGGCAGAAAAAAAGCATTTAAAACCTGTACAACACACTTATCTTTAGTGGCTATATTTTACATTCCTTTATTAGCAATTTACCTTACATCTTGGATAAGATTATCAGTAGACACCAATACTCGGATTTTCAATACTTCTTTAGCTGCCACTCTGCCTCCTTTATTAAACCCCGTTATTTATACATTAAAAACAGAAGAAATCATGGTGGAGATTAAAAAGATCTTTAAGAGAAAAATAGCTAATTAATCTACCTTTCATTTGATCTTTCTAGCACAGCTTCTTAATTAAGAGATCTCAATTTGTGAACTAAAACATAGGAAATGAAACGAAAACCTAAGTTTTAATTTAGTGCACTGAATGTTAGAATGAGTGTACCCTTATGAATTGTTCCATGTGCCTAATTTTATTCACATAGTTTTTTCATTAATTATTAATATACAGACATATAAGCATTGCATTAGAAAATTAAGTGCTATATGCTTTAATCTGATCTTACATACTGAATATCCATCTAAACTTGACCATTTCATTTAGATACATTTAACTTCTCTTGTACATTTCACATGTTTATTATGGTATCTCTAACCTAAATTTTAGTGGAATATTTTTATTTACTCTTAGAGCTAATAAAGTTAGCCAAAAATGTCTCAGTACTGTTATACTAAAGTAAGTTTAACAAAACACAGATTTAACACACATCATGAGTGGACTATATCTACTTTTTTATCCATTAGACTCTTGTTAACGATGTCTTGAATAGCTGACATGTGGGTTCTTTTCTGTTAAAGTACCTAACATTTTTTTCTTAAAAGACTGTGTATTATCTATTCACATTATTCACATAATGGAATTAAAGTTTTATGTCTGTTTTGTATGCTTTCTTTTTTCAAGCAGCTCTCTTTGGTAAAGATTCACCTGATGCTGGAAAAATTAACATTCCTTCCAGTTTAACATACTATATAAGGAACTTTTCCAGGGTGAACATTAAATTAAAACTTAAGCAAGGCCTTTTGTTATTTCTTCTTAAATATTTTAAGCAGCATGTTGAAATACGTTGCTGTGTTTCCTTTCATTTGTACTTCACAAATATGCGTAATATGTATTTTTATGTGTATCATGTATATTTATGGTTTTACAAGTGAACTGTTTGAAATCACAACCACCTGATGTGTGCTTTCAATATACAATATGTTATACTAATCATTAGCCTCTTCCTATCACAAACTCTGGGCCAGTTTAGAGTATCTAAATAATCAGAACTGTATGCCTTTGGAGAGTAGGCTAAACACATGCAGACAGAGGGGCCTGAAAGACAGTAATGCCAACAACTGTCCAGTATACTGCCTACAGTAAATGTTTATATTTTAAAACATTTGTTTCAACTACTTTAATGATATTACCAGAGAAAGTATATGTCTTAGATCTGTCAGATCATCACATTAATTTGTCCATATGCCCCAGAATGAGCCCAAGTAGGTCTTCTTCCCCTTCCTTGACTGTGACACTCATTCTTTGCTCTCTTCATATTTCCCAGTCATGGGCTTCTTCCTTTCAGACTTCACAGGGGGCAGTAAACTCCAGCAGGCCAACCCATCTGCTTGACCTTGTAACAGTAGGACTGACATTTGCAGGCCTACAGGTGTTGTTGCAAATGACCACAAAGTCAATCTCACTTGAGGTAATGAGCTTTCTCCAAGTTTGATTAATGTAACCATTTATATTTGAGGGAGAAGATGTTTGGAATCCTTAACAGCAGTAAGACACTCATATATACATAAAGTCAATGATTACTGTCCTAGAAAAAAGATTTAAGTTACTCATGCAGTGGAAGACTACTTTCTGGTGATTTAAGTTACTTGCTTATTTGTTTTGTGTGTTGTTTAATTTATAGTAATTGAGGGTTAGACAGAAAACTATAATAGTGTGCTACTCTGCAAGACACTGACCCCTTTCACCACCTTTCCTTTTTACTAGTTACAACTTGGGAAGAAAGTAAAAAAAACACTTAGTGTCAGTTGTTCAAGCATCATTGAATGCAGCATTCCTAACATTTTCCTGGAGCTTTAGGATACGTTCATATTTAATGAATTGTGCTTTTATTCTGGAATATCAAACTATGTATTTAAATTACACGCTGTAAACCACACTTTAACAGCTAACTTTATTGCTTTATATTCTTAAAGCACTTTGAAGTATATCTTGTGTATGAAAATGTGCTGAAGAAATAAATGTTATTGTTATAAAATGTACCTGAGTGTAAGTATGTAAAATTTTCAATGAAGTATTTATGTTTTGGTTAGCATGGTGGTACAGGTGGCAGCACTGCCTTCTCATTTATCCAGCATCTCACACCCAGATGTTGTCTGTGTCAAGTTGGCACATAAGTGCACGGGTTTTTTCTCTCCCATCACCAAAGACATGCAGGTTAGATTAACTGTTGACTCCAAAGTCACCCATGTGTATGAGTAGGCCCCATGATGAATAGTGCCCAGTACAGGATTGTTTCCTGCCTTACACACAGTGCGCTCAGGATAAGCTCTGACACCCTGTGACCCTAAATCAGATACAGCAATTTTGAGAATGTTATATTAATGAGCTGTAACAGCAGGAAATACCTGACTCTGATAAAGCAAAGGAGATTATAGTACATGTTGACCTGAGAGGCATTGGCACCCTGGACATTTTCAATTCAGTTCTCTTGTTTTAATAACCTGGCTTTAATGTTTAATATGTCCCCAATTTTATAAAAACTCTATAACTATTTGATCCAAAATATAATGAGAATCCATTTGTGTTTAAAATCAGAAGATGTTGCAGCTCATTATATGGAGATCTTAGGTAACAGTAATTTGCTAAATATGCAGTATTCTACTTTTGGTTGAAATTATTCTGTGGTTTGTAACTACTTCTAACTTTAACACTGTCCACAGCTGGCATTTAACATTTTTAGCACAAATAATGCCTAGGATGCAAAATTTTACTTTTATACAGTATATTTCTTACAATAAATCTAGCCCACATGGAAATGAAAGTAGAAATCATAAAATCAAAAAAAACCTGCCCCAATGGGCATAGATGAAAAAGGCCTTGAACCTTTCTATAGCAGTTCCAATAGTCTTCCTTTGATCATTCATCCATCCATCCATTTTCCAACCCGCTGAATCTGAACACATGGTCACGGGGGTCTGATGGAGCCAATCTCAGCCAACACAGGGCACAAGGCAGGAACCAATCCTGGGCAGGGTGCCAACCCACCGCAGGACACACACAAACACACCCACACACCAGGGCCAATTTAGAATCGCCAATCCACCTAACCTGCATGTCTTTGGACTGTGGGAGGAAACCAGAGTGCCCGGAGGAAACCCACGCAGACACGGGGAGAACATGCAAACTCCACGCAGGGAGGACCCGGGAAGCGAACCCAGGTCCCCAGGTCTCCCAACTGCGAGGCAGCAGCGCTACCCACTGTGCCACCGTGCCTCCCCCCTTTGATCATTCTCTCCTATGAATTGCAGACTCAGTTTTAACAAGGTGCCTTTAAACACTCTCCCGAGGTTATTTTAATCCAAGTCTCAGAATCTCTTCTGGGGTCAAGAATGGAAATGGACACCTCTTTAGCAATAACAATACTAAGCTAGAACACTCTCTATTGGCCCCTACTGTAACTGCACTCCATTTTCTCAATATCTCCTAAAGAACTGGGTGTCCAAGGCAGTCTGTGTGCTGCCTGCTTACTCTCATACTTTTTAATTCTTTTTTTTTTTTATTTTATTGATTTTATTGGCATCATTCCATACAAATAGATCAATTTTTACAAAAAATTGGATTGAAAACATATCAACCCCCACCCCTACCAACTTTTAATTCTACTTATCAGGGTAGATATCATTTAGATTTTTACCAGTTTTGCAGGCCCTATGTCTTTCTCTAGATAATGTGTCAGCCAACCCAAGCATTTGCTGAATATGAATGCCCTTTACAATATAAACGTTTCCATCCAGTTCTTCAGTGGGCACCTTAACAATGTACCACTCTAAAACAAAATAATAAACTTCTAGTGGTGGGTATATAATATGATAGCACAGTCACTCTAGAAGTACCAGTTGTTTCTAAATCTTTTAACATTTTGAGATAAGCCTGTAGTAAAATGAAAATGTGAATTAATGAAAATGATTTGTTCTTTGAAATTTGAAAAAACAAAAAAAAAGGATATTAATCCACAAATAGTGAGACAATACCAGCAGCTCTCAATCTGATGGACTTGACCTTTAGTATACAAAAAAGAAATCTGACAAATGAGTAAAACGACATTTAGTTTATCAAGTTTGTTTGCTTAGCAAAAATGAAGCTGATATTGGTATCTCAGATCATTTTAAATGGTGTCAACATTTCTGCTTGAGTTACATGGGTTTAATGCACTTCCCCTTAACTTATACTAGTATCATCTACTATGTGGCTCACTTTTTAACTGAAAGACTTTTTATTGAATGAATTATTTCAATGCCTTTCATTGTGAATTTTATTCTGCACAACAGTGGAGAGATTTAATTCCCTTACCCTCTTAGTAGGACATGTCCTTCAGTAAAGAAATCTGCTTGTCTACTGTGGTCCTGTAGGTCAAAGTGGGCATTGCCCATTCTATCATGCTTTAGTGGCACACCAAGCCTGTTTAGAAAACACATTTAACAGGGATGCAGGCATACAGTTCTGCCTTCCCTCACTTACATTCCAAACTAAATGACTGAACTCCAGCTTGTACTCTCACAAAAGGGGAGAAGCACAAAGAAACTTGGACAATTAGGAATTGAACACAATGAAATTCTCTAGGAAATCCTAGAGACCTCTGGGACTCTTCCCAGGGGAACTCTGTGCACATTCTCCAAAATGACTAAAATCTCATTCAGAAAATAACAAGCTGTGAGCCACTCTCTCCATGAGGAGCTGAAAAACTGAAATTCTCTTCTCTTTGTGGACCACAAGCTGAGACCTAGTCTGTCAAGCCAAAGCCATGTGTCAGGAGTCTGACAAGGCTGAGAAGCCATTACTTCAAGAAAGGAACTTCAGCATCTAAACTCTTGGGCCAGAATGAGTAAAAACCTATGAAGTAGCAAAAGACAACAGAAGGCAAGCTGAAGAATCAGCAGCATAGCAATGACAAGGATCGTGTAGCAAAGAGAAAGAGTGTACTCCAACACATGAAGAAATCTCCTCTTTTTCCAAAATTACCAAAGTTCGAAGCAACACCAAGCTAGATCACCTTCTATTGGCCTCTGCTGAAACTGCACCATTTCCTTAATATTTAAATGTAGATGCCTTTCTAACAATGTACTATAGCACAGACAAATGTTGCTTGATGTAAAATATTATACGACAAAGTTCCGGTGTTGGGTCAGTCATGTTTTGGAACAATTGCTGTACCCTTTTATCGGCAGCATAATTCTTGAAGAAAATGCAATGAAAGTGGCTGTTTTATCATGGAAGGGGTTTGGGGTGACGCTGTCGTAAAATATAGACGAGTTTATTCCCACACACTGATTCTTTGTTATGTGGACCCATATATGATGTACTGTATATTCACCACCCATGCACTTGTACTGATCATTGCATTCACCCCTGTCTGGGATACTGGGCTGTTGTACCGTGTTAGCCATTATGGATGTAATGAGAAGTCAAGCAAAATGACACCTTTTATTGGCTAACTAAGATTACAATATACAAGCTTTTGAGGCAACTTCTGAAAAAAGGGTCTGAGTTGCCTCAAAAACTTACATATTGTCATCTTTTTAGTTAGCCAAAGGTGTCATTTTGTTTGACTTCCCCCTATCTGGGAAGAAGACACAGACTGTAGCTGCAATGCACTTGCACCTGGGACTACAATCTAAATTTACACAGGCTTGACTGCTACTACACTGCACTTCACCAAATACGAAGCATCCAGGAGGCACAGAAAGTATCCAAGCCACCTCAGTTGTCTCCATTTCATGCAGAAGAATAGTGGCTGTACATTGAGCTCCTCCCGAATGTCTGCGCTTATCATTTTATCTCTAAGGCTGAGCACAGACACCCTGCAAAGGAAGGTAATTTCTGCCGTTTCTGTCTGCAATTTGGTTATTCGGGTCACTATCCAAAGCTTGTGGCCCCATGTAAGAGAAGGAATGTAGATCGACTGTTAAATCTTGAGCTTTGCCTTTTGGCTCATCTCTCTGTTCATCGTGACTGACTGGTACATTGTCTGCATAACTGCAGACACACCACTCCATCTGCCTGTTGATCTTGCACTCCCTTCTTCTTTCGCTTGTGAACAATACCCAATGATACTTAAACTCTTTGCTTGAGGTTGGAGAGGGCACTGCAACCTTTTGATGTGGCTGAGAAGAGATGTCTCTAGAGAAATAAATAGTGGAGTATATTTTTTTGTGACATCCAAATAGTTTAAAGTAATGCAATCTTTGCACAGAAAGGATGTGTTATTCCAGACAAGCAAAAGTTATTAAAGGTTGACCTACACTGTTGTTATTAACTTCTCCAATTAGCTACACACAGCAATCTTTAGTCAATAAGTGATATCAATGACAGAATCTTGTTGAATCTTATTAGTTAAGTTTGAAGAATGAAGGCAGAGACTTTTTTAAATGAATAATACTAATTTTACGTCATTATTGAATATCATTAGAATGCTTCATTTCTTAAATATTGTTTGCTTAAGATCTTCTGATATAGGATTGTTTGCTCTTTTTGAAATTTTCTGATATCCACCACAGTAAAAAAAATTTTTTTGGAGTTCTCTACATAAGTAACTAGAGAAATCAGTTATCTCTAACCCTTGAGCATACTTAAAATTGTGTTTTATTAATCTAGCTTGCATTTTTTTCTTTCTCACATTATATAGCCTCATTTGAGTATGGAAAAGGAACTTAAGTTCTCTTTAAACTTAATATAATTAGTACTCTCTAATAAGCACATGATGCAATATAAAAAAATGTCTGCAGAAATCAGTCAAAGTTTAATTATATCTCAATGGGAAACATGTCAATTTAATTTATTCCCCAGAACGTTGAGCTCCTGTTACAGTTATATTAGATGTAACTATTTAGGTTATAAAGTCTATAAAGAATATTTATGTGGTATTTCTCATCATTGTCCCTTGAAGATGTTGATGTCGCTTTGAAAACAAGAATGTGAGTGCACAAATTGAATCTGATGGGTCAATCTATATATCATCATTGCTTAGAAAACAATAAGTTGACAACAAATACTTTTTAAATTAACTTTTAATTTTGTGAAATATTTACAATTTATCTTTAGGACTAACTGTAATAACATTATTTTACAGATCAACATAAAAAATGAGAAAAGAAGATTAATACAAACTGAAAAAAGAAGACAACAAGAATGAACTCAACTTTTGTCAGGCCATTGGGTTTTTACCTTGGTGGCTTTCAGTCACTACCATTTGCACAATATTACTTTTTATTCGTGAGTATTATTTATCTTGCTACACTCTTTTTTAACTTTTTTCTAATGGCAATTATAATGCATGCAGAGAGTCTGCATACTCCTAAATACATTGCTATATTTTTGCTGTCAATAGTAGACATATGTTATAGTACAACTATCATTCCAAAATCAGCAGGTGCATTTCTTTTTGATTCAAAATTTATATTATATGAGGCTTGTTTGACTCAGATGTTTTTTGTTGTGTATTTTTCAGAAATGGAATCCATGTCAATCACAATTTTAGCATATGATCGATTAATATCCATTTGCTTTCCTTTGCAAAGTGTCACAATCAATACAAATACTAGAATGATTAGGATTATACTCATTTCTGCATGCATCCCTCTTGTGGTGGATGTTGTCTTAGTTTATTTAATTACACGTTTGTCATTCTGCAGATCTACTGTTATTAATAGCTATTTTTGTGATCACGGACCTGTGTTCAATTTGGCATGTAATGACTTTACACCAAACTGGAGGGTGGCATACTTTGGTATTGTTACATTTTTCTGTGTACCCCCGGCTTTAATTATAGTATCTTATATTTGCATTCTTTCAGCATTGTTAAAGATAAAATCTAAAGATGGTAGAAGAAAAGCATTTAAAACTTGCACAACACACTTAGCTTTAGTAGCTATATTTTACATCCCTTTAATATCAATTTATCTTACATCTTGGATAAAACTATCAGTAGACACAAATACTCGGATTTTCAGTACTTCTTTAGCTGCCACTGTGCCTCCTTTATTAAACCCCATTATTTATACATTAAAAACAGAAGAAATCATGCTGGAGATTAGAAAGATCTTTAAGAGAAAAACAGCTGATTCATTACCTAAAATGTTATTTTCTTTTAATCTTGGTAGAACAGTATCATAATCAAAACTCTGATTTTGTGAGTTTAAACGTTTTTCAGTTTCCTTTTGTATGTAAATTTTTAAATAAACTTGCTGGATATCAGACTGAGCTTACTTTCAGCAATTGGTAATGTTTGTGTAGTGTTATGTGTATGACTCTTACATTTATTGTTATATTGTACAATTATACATACAAATAAGCATTGCATTATAAAATAAGGTCTCTGTATATTCACAGCAGATCTAATATTGTAATAATTTATTCTACTTTCTAAAAAGGAGTAGGTTCTTCAGACATTTTTATTTTCTTTTATAAATTTCACATGTTTATTACTGTACTGTATATTTAGTAAAATTTTGTAAGTGACATAAATAGATATTGTTGTATTCAATTGTTTGGGCTGTTCATTTTAATTATTGCAAATGCAAACAAATACATTTCACATGCTTCCCTAAAATTTTAAATGCCTATGATTTATTTAAAAACTGGAGCTCTAACACAAACTGCATCTATGTTTTATTCATTATGTTCTAGCTAATGATATCCAAATGGATGTAATGTGGATTTTTATGCCATTAAGGGTTGTAATCACTCTTTTACTTGAATTTCAGTGGATCGTCCATTCTTATGTTTTCTTGGATGGCTGTATACTCCAGTAGTCAATAAGCAAAATTAGATATTGACAAAAGTCAGTTGTGTGATATTTCTTGAAAACAGATAAAACGATGGACAAGAGAAACAAAAACAATCAAATCATACTGTATGTGAATGTCTGTACCGATTAAAACATTTTGATTTTTTTAATTTATTTGTTTTGTAAAAACATGTCTGATACCAGCAAATGCAAACATTTTTTTCATTTTTCACAGTTGTAATACACAGAGAAGATCCCAAGGGTCAACAGTTAGCAACTAGCAGTTAGGAATTTGTCATTTTTTCCCCAATATTTATCATAAGCATATTCAGATATACTGCTCTTTTCATAGCACAGAACTTTTATCCTTGTTTCATTCCATTTGTAGTTCACAAATACGAATTGTACATAGAAGGTTTTGTAGTAAGCAGTTGTGTGTTTGTAGTATAAGATGTGTTATAATGCATCCATCTTTTTATTCTTCCCTATTACTAAATCCTTGCCAATTTAGAGTCACCAATTAACCCAAAATGGGAAGAAGGTGAAATGTATTCACATACTGGGAGAACATGAACAATTCTCACGGAACTGAGCATCCTCTGAGGCTGTAATAGAGCAGTTCTAACAGTTCTGCTACTGTGCTGCTGTTGGAGGAAGATGCAACGCCTTTTTTAAAACTCTTTTTGTAATGTTAATAAAGTGTACTTTTTAAAGATTCTCTTTTCTTTTCTATGTTAAAACAGCTTGTTACATAACTTGACTACTGCAAAATGTACATTGTCTACTATTGCATTAGTGTTTGCTTATAAACTACCTGAAAATTTTGATAATACGTAAGTAGAAAGTGTAAAAAGACCTTTGGCATTGTATATCTTGAATTTTAGGAATGCTACTAAGGGATGTTGTTTGACAATAAAAGATAAGCAAATGCATCTACCAGAAAGTGTGATTTATGATAGTAGAAACTTCTTATAACCCCCGCTTTTAAGTTATAAAAGCATGCCTCAATATAGCCTTCTGCCTCTAATGATATAAGTATATGAGTGCCTCAAAGAACTTTTTGGAGACATGAAAGTTAATTTTAAAAAGAAAATGTTGTCTTGGAAACACAATGACCACACCATACTTAGATTAGCTTTATAAGATCAGTGATAGAGCTAATCATAGATAACAAAGGAGGGGGGAATTCAAACCAAGAATGTTCTGACTTACTGCCAGAACTTCAAGGAATGTAAGAAAAGAGCCAGGTGGAAGGTCTAAACATCCAACAGTAGGCCTACCAGGCTTCTTGGTGTCCATTGCCACACTTTTTGTTTTCAAGCATGGCACTATATATTTGAATAATGCTATATGATTAAGTTTAGTAAAGTCTGCTTTTTTGCTTGCGTGTTTTCTCTGTTCCTAAAGGATGGTAAGTGTAAGAATAGGCAAACTAAAGTACTGACAGAGAATTAAACATTACACTCTGTGCATTTAAAAAGGGGTTTATGTTTTATGTAGAGGTGTCCTCCAAAGTGCTTTCCACAATAAAACAGCTACCAGAAGTGAATATTTATATTAAAAAACTCTTCAACAGGTTTATTATTATAGACTATTATATTCTCTGTTTTCCAAGCCAAAAGTTCTTACGTGTGTATTGGTGGGATTATTGTTTGTTTTTATTAAATTCCACTTGTGGACAAATAAAGTATCTGACTATCTACTAATATTTGTGTATCAACAGTATACATTTATAAAAACATTATTTGTAGCATTTTGGCTAATTATCTTCTGCAAAATAAATATGCTTCTTCAAAGAGATGCCTTGACTTCTGATACTAATGCTGATGTGAGCAATTATAGTACTTTGGGGCACTGGTGTCAAATACCCTTTTCCAGGCGAGTCAGCTAGAACTGACTATACCCAGGCTATATGAAAGTAGATCTTCATCCCTTTCCTTGGCTGCGACTCTTCATATTTCCCTGTCATGGGCATCTTCCTTCCAGTCTTCCATGGGGGCTTTAAACTGCAGCAGTTCAACATGCCTTCTTGTCCTTGTTACTGACTTAGCTGGTAGCTGAGTACTTTTTAAAATGATCACATACTATAGTTAATCCCATACCCAGAAATGTGACTTCTCTAGCACTGATGAATTTAACATTTTGTCTTGTCATGAACATAAGCAGACATGATTAATAATTTACTAGACTGAAATTTATTGACCCGTTTCAAGTTTTCTTTTTCAAGTTTATAACTTGGAAGAGAGTCATCTTAGTGGAACTTTTACAAAGGTCATTTAACATAGCAGTCTTCACATGTGAATGCTGTCAAAACAAAACAATGCAATTACAAATACACAGATATTACTTATTCATTTGTCATTTTATTACATGACACTGTTTCACTTCACAAGAGTATTCACAGGTCCAGTTGCATGTGTGATGTGTTTTTTAGTTAGTCAGATGACTGGCACTGTATGGAGTCAACAAGAGAGGTGTATGGTGGTGTGTAGCTACTTAGGTTCACTCTTATGGAGTCATTTAAATGTTTATCTGTCAGTCTTGTTCTGAACTTTGATTTCATGACATTCATGTCAGAAAAGGCAGACTCACAGAGGTATGTAGATCCAAACAAAGCAGACGTATTCAGAGCTGCTTGGTGAAGCTTCTTATACTTATCTGGCTCTGCTAAGCTCCAGAAATGCTGAGAATGCTATTGAGACTTTAACTGCACATTCTTTTGAAGGTTTACAAATATATCTTCTTCTATAATACGCTACCGTGGCTGTTCGTTTGTCTGTCCAGGATTTTAAATCACCTGTAGCTCGCAAACCGTTTCGCCTATTGACTTGACATTTGGTACACATATACTACGTGATGTCTACTATCCGCTTTTGGGGTGATGATTTTATTACTCTTTTTATTTTTATTTTATTTTATTGTAGAATCAACTCTCAGCAGCATGCAGCAGGGCGGCCGTGCGGCGCATGCGTACAGGCTCCGTTCTCATTCCCTACCACCTTCGCTAATCATTCTTGAGGCAGATTGAAGACTTAAGTGCCAGATTAAGTGAAAAATTAAAGAAAGCGTACTAAGTAATTGCAACACAAAAACTAACTTAATCAGTTTTAACGTGAAAAGATGCCGACGAAAGAAGAGAAGCAGCGGGCCGCTAGGGTGGAGTAAAGAAGAGCTGCTCAGGAAGCAGCAAGTATATCAAACTCTGAGCAAACGAATGCTAAACGTACAGAGAAAGAGGATGAATACTATGAATGCTCAAGTCAAGTGTATTCACTGCACATTATCGTGCAGTGCGCCGTTACTGGTAATATATAAAATCCAATGCCTGTCTGTGTGTATGTCTGTCCGCTTTTCACGAGAGAACTACTTAACGGATTTAGATCGGGTTTTTTTCTATAATTTGCTTGAACATTCCAGTTGATTTTGAGACTTCTCTCATTTCGCTATGTATCATAGTTCACTTTCGGTACCGATTTATTTGCACGAATCCTAGAAGCACACAGTGGGCCGAGGGGAGGGGCCTTCCTCACTCACTCGCCAGCTTTGGGGCAAGTTCCTTAACTCCGCTTAGCTAGTGAACGAGAGAACAATTGAATTCAACTTTGTTTAATATTTAACATAAAGTGCTACTTAGGTCTTGATGAGTTTGAATCAGGATATTCTCTTAAGTGCCACATTGAAAAGACAGATTGCAATTCAGATTGTGGATCGTGATTTTGTGTTAAAAGGATCATAATATGATTTTTTGGAAAGATCGTCCAACCCTAATTTGACTAATCAAGTTTTCAAATTTATGTAGGATTCATTAACCCTTTGGCGAGCTACTTGGAAAGGGGTTGCGAGCTACCGGTAGCGACGTGTTGAGGACCCCTGCTATAGTTTCATAGAAAATGTACTTGGGTATGTGAAATAATTAAATCTGCCAGGCTTCATGGTGGGACAATCGGTAGTGCTGCCATCTCAGGGTTCCAGGCACATGGGTTAAAATCTGTAGAATAATACCAAAGACTCAAAATGTAACAAATTTAATATATTTATCATAATTGGTCAAGATCACAAGGTAGATAAACACAAGGAGAAACTCAAAGTAGAAATGAACACATTTTTAGAGTATTTAGGAATTTACAGTTTGTTCAAATTATTCTAATTTTGGCTGAAATTATTCTGTTTGATAGTTGGTGGCACTGGAAAGGTTACCAGCTATGGCGTCTTATCTGCTCACCAATGCCATAGACTCAAAATTTTGATATATTTGTTAAATTATATCTAGCTCACAAGATAACACAAGGAAAATTCCAAAAAATAAACAAATGGGCAAAGTTAAAATATGAAAGAAAAACTGCCTCCTGGGTAAAGAACCCACATGTCTTGAGCTAGCATAAAAAATGTGATTCAACAAAAGCCTGACGAACTGAAATGATTCCACAGACAAAATATTTTCATTTTTAAAAGTTTTAGTTAAAATTCAAAGTAAAACAGTTCACACAAAAAGAGAAAATTGAAATAGCAAAATTTAAAACTGTTACAAATCAAAACACTTCAAAACATTTCTGAACCATTTCAAAACATTTCTGAACCATTCCAAAATGGTCAGAAAACTGTATGCCTATCCCATTTCTAAACTGAAAATGGGTCTTTTAAGTCCCTGTGTATTGGGACCTATTCTAAACAAGTAACTCAATTATCACACTGCATCTTAGTTAGAGCAAGAAAGTTCTATCTCATACTAACTTACAGGGGGAAGAGACTATACCATGTCTATAACTGTGAAGAAATTTATATTCTATTCAAATTAAGCAAACAATAGAATGAGTTTACTTCAAAGATTTAACTTTCTAAGATTGGCTCTTACAACATATATATATATATATATATATATATATATATATATATATATATATATATACAGTAATTCCTCCTCGATCGTGGGGGTTGCGTTCCAGAACCCCCCGCGAAAGGTGAAAATCCGCGAAGTAGAAACCATATGTTTATATGGTTATTTTTATATTGTCATGCTTGGGTCACAGATTTGCACAGAAACACAGGAGGTTGTAGAGAGACAGGTACTTTATTCAAACACTGCAAACAAACATTTGTCTCTTTTTCAAAAATGTTAAAATTGTGCTCCATGACAAGACAGAGATGACAGTTCCGTCTCACAATTGAAAGAATGCACATATCTTCCTTTTCAAAGGAGTGCGCGTCAGGAGCAGAGAATGTCAGAGATAGAGAGAAAAAAAAGCAAACAAAAATCAATAGGGCTGTTTGGCTTTTAAGTATGTGAAGCACCGCTGGTACAATGTAAAGGTAGTCTTTCAGCATTTTTTAGAGGAGCGTCCGTATCCTCTAGGTCAGTGTGCAAACAGCCCCTCTGCTCACACCCCCTCCATCAGGAGCAGAGAATGTCAGAGAGAGAGAGAGAGACAGAGAAAAACAAACAAGCAATCAAAAATCAATACGCGCCCTTTGAGCTTTTAAGTATGTGAAGCACCGTGCAAGAAGCATGTCGCTTGATAAAGCAGCTGCACAGAATGGAGCAACGTGAAGGTAATCTTTCAACATTTTTAGACGAGCGCCCTTATCGTCTAGGGATGCGAACAGCCCCCCTGCTCACACCCCCTTCATCAGGAGCAGAGAATTTCAGAGCGAGAAAGCAAACAATCAAAAATCAATACGTGCTGTTTGATCTTTTAAGTATGCCAAGCACCGTGCTGGAAGCATATCGCTTGACAAATCAGCCATATGTAAGCCCAGCAAGAAAGAAAGCAATGTGAAGGTAAACTTTCAGCGTATATTGAGGAGCGACCGTATCCTCTAGGGGTGCGAACAGCCCCCGTGCTCACAATATATTTGAGGAGTTTTATTTAATACGTAATACGCGCTCTGGTTGGGTAGCTTCTCAGCCATCTGCCAATAGTGTCCCTTGTATGAAATCAACTGGGCAAACCAACTGAGGAAGCATGTACCAGAAATTACAAGACCCATTCTCCGCAGAAATCTGTGAACCAGCAAAAAATCCACGATATATATTTAAATATGCTTACATATAAAATCCACGATACAGTGAAGCCGCGAAAGTCGAAGCGCGATATAGCGAGTGATTACTATATATATATATATATATATATATATATATATACAGTATATATATACAGTATATATATATATATATATATATATATATTCATAAATTGCATTTATAACACTTCTATTCTCATTGTGCTAGAAATATATTCATCTAATAGCCAGAAAACAGGAGCCTTGCTGAAATATTTGTTAATTTTCAGTATTGCCAAAGGTAAGACTGATAATTAATTAACCATCTTAAAATTAACTCAGTTCCCACATTTAAATATGAGCCCTTGTGTGGGCAAGTTAAAATTTCTTTTTCAAATCCTGTAGTCCATGGTAGGGTCTCATATAGAGTATAACAGCAGTAAAACAGCAGTCAGAGCACTGAGGTATAATTTAAATAAGAAATAAAATGCCAGCTGTTTGATAATGAAGAACTTCTCTTCCTTTGTAAGAATCTGGGAAAGCCTTGCACTTGTTTTTCTAGATTGGTATAGTATAAATGATTAATTCTCTTTGAAGAAGTTTGGGAGACATTAAAAATCTTTGACTAACGGTGTCTTTCTTATTATTTGCTTCTTTTTGATCTCTTGAGGTAGCACTCAGCTGTGTGACCTCTTTTTGTAACACTGTATACCTCATTTGCGGCACGGTGGCGCAGTGGGTAGCGCTGCTGCCTCACAGTTGGGAGACCTGGGGACCTGGGTTTGCTTCCCGGGTCCTCCCTGCGTGGAGTTTGCATGTTCTCCCCGTGTCTGCGTGGGTTTCCTCCGGGCGCTCCGGTTTCCTCCCACAGTCCAAAGACATGCAGGTTAGGTGGATTGGCGATTCTAAATTGGCCCTAGTGTGTGCTTAGTGTGTGGGTGTGCTTGTGTGTGTCCTGCGGTGGGTTGGCACCCTGCCCGGGATTGGTTCCTGCCTTGTGCCCTGTGTTGGCTGGGATTGGCTCCAGCAGACCCCCGTGACCTGGTGTTTGGATTCAGCAGGTTGGAAAATGGATGGATGGATGGATGGATATACCTCATTTGGTCACTGTCAGGAATAAAATAAATTTAATGTTGTGATACTAAATACAGTCATAGATTGAGTTTAAGGGGGTGCCAACGGATGCACTGTGTTTCTGAACTAAATCTCCAATAAAGGATACATTTTTCTTCAAATTTTTAGTTTTTACTTTTTAAGCAACTTTCTCTTGCCAGTCACCCTACCCTAAAAACAAACAGAAAAAATGCACAATGACAATTTAGCATGGGTTCAGAAGGAGGTCATGTTTTACTAACATGCTGGAATTCTATGAAGAAGCAACAAAAGGAGCTTATGATATTATTTATCTGGACTTTCAGAAAGCATTTGATAACTTCCCACATGAGAGGTTGGGCATCAAACTAAAGAACTGGGAATTCAAGATAATGTTTTTATATGGGTGCAGAATTGGCTCAGACAGAGGAAGCAGAGGGTGATGGTGTGAGGAACCTTCTCAGAATTGGCTGATGTTAAGAGTGGTGTTCCACAGGGGTCAGTGCTAGGGCCACTGTTATTTTTAATATATACAAATGATATGGATAGGAATATACTAACAAGGTGGTTAAATTTGCAGATAACACCAAGAGATAGGTGGATTGGCAGATAATCTGGAATCTATCAAATCATTACAGATGGTCTTGGACAGCATACAGGTTTGTGCAGATTTGTAGCAGATGAAGTTTAATGTCAGTAAAGTATTACACATAGCAAGTAAAAATGTTAGGTTTGAATACACAATGGGAGGTCTGAAAATCGTGAGTACACCTTATAAGAAAGATTTAGGAGTCGTATGGGACTCTATGCTATCAACTTCCAGACAGTATTCAGAAGCCATTAAGAAGGCTAATAGAATGTTAGATTATATAGCATGGTGCGTAGAGTACAAGTCCAGGAAGGTTTTGTTGAAATTTTAAAATGCATTGGTGTGGCCTCATCTAGAGTACTGTGTGTAGTTTTGGTCCACAGGCTACAAAAAGGACATAGTAGTGCTAGAAAAGTTTGAGAGAAGAGCAACTAGGCTTATTCCAGGGCTGAAGGGGATGAATTGTGAAGAAAGATTAAAAAAGTTGAGCCTTTTCAGTAACATGATTGAAGTATTTAAAATTACAAAGGGAATTATTGCAGTGGATCAAGACTGTTATTTTAAAATGAGTTCATCAAGAACAACGGATCACAGTTGTTAACGGTAAATTTTGCACAAACAGTACGTTTTTCTTTATACAGAGAACCATTGACACTTGGAATAAGCTACCAAATAGTATGGTAGACAGAAGGAATATAGGGACTTTAAACAATCGACGATGTCTCTTTAGAAGAATTAAGTGGACTGGTGAGCTTTGTTGGGCTGAATGGACAGTTGTCATCTACTGTAGATTGTTCTAATGTTCAGTAGTCAGTCCAAGACATTTCAAAAGCCACTGACTCAGACACACATATGCCAGCAGTTTATGAATGTATATGCCATCTGTACAAACAGCAGTGTGGCGGTCTGAGCAACCTCTATTACATCATACACATGACCATAACAAAATACTTAATAAACAAAAATGATATTTGATTAAATAAATTCAAAATTAAAAATGCTCCAACTTTCCATCTATCCATTTACTGTATTCATTCATTTTCTAGACCGTTTTATACAGAGCAGAGTCTCAGAGAAGCTGAAGCCTAAACCAGCAAGCACTGGGTGTAAGGCATGGAACAATCTCTGGACTGGGCATCAACACATCATATGGTGAACACACACATACACAAATACATCAGGGGCCAATTTAGCATCACCAGTCCATCTAACCTGAATGTTAGTTAATCTGGTCCGAGAACACAGCAGACGTTACACTATGCATACATTTTCTAACTTGTTTAAAAATATGAAAGTTTATTTTTTTCAACAAAAGTACAATAAGTAGGAAAATTAAAAAAAAATTTTCTGACATTCCAATATCGTTATGGAACTTACAGTACTTGTGTACTTTTTCGTAAATTAAAAAATTGTAAACACATTATTTTAAGTGAAATTTAGGTTATATTTAAATGTTATATTATGAACAAAATATGATATTTGACTTGGGATATGATTTAAATATTTTGCAGTACAATGTGGAAAAGTGGTTAAGGGTTTGGACAAACCCTAAGGTTGTGGGTTCATATCTTGCTACTGACATTGTCTGATTAAGACCAAGTCACTTCATCTTCTTGTGTTTCAATTGGAAAAGCAAAAAAGAAATGTAACCAGTTGTATCTCAAATGTTGTAAGTTGGCTTGGATAAAGCTGTTAGTCAAATAAGTAAATGTATAGTGACTCTAAAAAAATTTGTTTGTTATTTATGGCTCACCTGGCACCCTAACAGCCTGAACATCAAAACACCGCCCATGATTACAGCTAAAATGCTGTCATACCACCATAAGAAATTAATTTGGTGCTGACAAATTATTTGTAATTCCCAAACTATTCAAAGCTAACTCTTAATAACTTTACTTATGCAGGCTGGTATAGCTCTAGTTCATTCCTGTACTTACTAGGACTATCAAATTAGGCAAAAAATGAGTTTTGAATATTCAAATTAAAAATAATATATTCAAACTTAGATTAATGATTCTACATGTTACTTGTTTATTCATGCTTTTTTAATTGTTTTTATGATGGTACCCACAGCAACTTTACGAATGGAAAAAGGCAGGAAAAAATATTACTTGGTCAATATTTAAATATAAGAACATTCAAAATCTGATGCAGGTGTACACAATCAAAAAGAAGCATCTGCACACCATCTTGTCTTCAGACTAGAACTGATGGTTGGGTGAGTAAGAACTTTTTAGGACAGCATGCCGTAATATCAACTACAAAAACAGTTTTAAAATGCACATTCTGGAATCAAGTTTTGCTACATTATTATTAATATTTGTATTTTTTTTTACTCACAGTGCATCACCAAAGCATGTAGCACTTATGACACTGCACGTTGCGTGGATGCTGCACCCTTCAAATGAAAGGGGCACTTGAAAACACCTTCTGTATGTACTAAGTAAAATGATTAAAAAGAATTATGTGGGCATGTGCATTACTGCCTATAATACATATAAGAAGCACAGGAGAAATCATATAGAATTGCTTCAACAAGCTAAATGCAGTCAATATTTCTTTTTTCCCCACTTTTTCATTTTTCAGAATCAACTGAATCAGATGTTGCCAGTGTCTAACAAATGAATATACCAAATGTTGCATTGTAATTATATTTAGTAGATGTTTTCAAAATAAATTAAGGAGAAGATTGTAGAGTGGTATAATAATACTAGGAAAAACATAATTATGCCACTTACAGTATTTTCCATTTGCATTAATAAGAATGTCTCAGCATAAAACAGCAGTAAGGAATCACAGGTTTAGGATCAACAGCAGAATGACACTTTTAGTATACTGGTGAAGTGTTCAGAAACAGTGCTCACAGTAATTGAGTAAACTTGAATATCAAAAAGAGGGGAATGGGATAGGAAACAAACCAACAAAAACAATTCCAAAGTTCACTTTGAAAGTGTTTGGCTGTAGGTTTTTCTAGCGAAGATAATACACATACCATTCAAAATGGCAAAAAGGATGATTGTAAAAGTGATGTACAAAACCAGATCTGCAAAACACTACAGCATTGCATAGCATGTCTGGAATAACACAATGCCAAAATTAAAAGCAAAACAAAGCAAAGTAAAACAAACATCCATTGTTTTACATTTGAACCTCAGCCTTTGCATTCAGATTGTTTTTCAAATGAATTTATTTCTTCTTCCTCTTTATTTTTTCCCACTTCTTTGTAGGGTCAACCTTCTCCAAACAGCTTGGTCCTGCTGCTCTTCCTTTACTTTAACTCTTTCAGGGCTATTTTGTTTTTCATTTTCTCCCAGGTTTGAATATTTTCCCCAAAAACTCAGTTTTCTCAAAACCATACATAACAAAACCTACAGTATATGCATTTAACATTAAACATTAGCTTTCTTTTTTTGATTTCCAGATCACTTCCATTAAAATCGGAGTTTGATAAGCCAGAGTCTGATTCAGCAATAACATGCAAAAAGCAAAAAAATTAATAATGTCCACAGAGTATTTTGCTTTGCACATTCGCTTTGCTCTTTTGCCCGACATCAATGCCATTCTAGATGCTGTTTACTCTACGCTCCTCACACACACACACAGGGATTCGATGTCAAGTCAATGAGTCTAACAGTCCTCCTAGCAAAGAGGGTCTACCCATAACATAATGGTTATTACCCTCTGCTCCTGGATATCAACTAAAGTCAACATCCCACCTCAACCCCTGCTGTCGATAAAAGTCAACATCAGCCCTAAAAGAGTTAACCATCCACCTACGCTTTGGCCTCCCTTGTTTTCTCTTTCCCTGCACTTCCATTCCCATCATTCTTTTTCCCTCATAATCATTGTCTCTCTTCTCATCACATGTCATAGAGGTGCATGAACAACGTTAGCTTACACATATATTAAAAGACTGTCTAGTATTAAAATCATCATCAATAGAAACATTGTTTTCTATTTATTGTGATACAGCAGATTTGTTGTGTATTACTTATTAATGAGCATATGCCTGCATGGCTTATTTGAACTGGCTTCTAATTAGATTTTTTTGATCTTTTGGCTGTTGGGTTAGATTTAACAATCCTATAAACCAGTTTGTTTGGACCACGTATGGAGAATGGACCAGCATTAATAAACTGATTTTTCTTTGAGAAAAAACTTAGTGGCCAAGTGATGTCCTTGATTCTGTCATTTCAAGCTTTCCTTGTAATTCTTTCCCTTTCTGGAACCCAGAATTTGGCTTTGACATTTCAGTCAAGAATAACAAAGATGCATCTATCATTGGCTGTGGTGGGCTGGCGCCCTGTCCGGAGTTTGTTTCCTGCCTTGAGCCCTGTGTTGGCTGGGATTGGCTCCAGGAGACCCCCGTGACTCTGTAGTTAGGATATAGCGGGTTGGGTAATGGATGGATAGATCTATCATTGGCTAGCACGTGTAAGATTGTCACTGCATTATTTAAGTTTGTGAGGACTACCCTAAACCATTCTGACTAAAAGAGAGGGGGAATACATTTGAGTATGGATTGCTACTTTTGGTAAAAAAAAGTTATTTTTTGAACCCTAAGCAACCTATTCTTTTAAATGTATTTTCGAAAACCTTTGGAGTCCCCCATATAAGGAGTGCTGCTAAAAAGGAAGACTATAAAAATAAAATTAAGTTTAAAATATTTAAGAGGGTTCCATCTAGTTTATCTGAGACAACCTAAAAGGATGAGCTTCAACAACTGATCACCCCCATTTCTAAATCCTCAACACATTGTATTATGCAATCAGCTAGATAACCATGAAATGCTGAACTTTAATGTAAAGTAAGCAATAAAAATCAACACTTAAAAATATCTGAAGACCCGATATAGGGAAAAACATAAGAGAAAAAAGGAATTCATAAGAATACGAAAGATCACAAGCTAAACTGGAGGTGCTGCTACTGTATGTGATAACTGACAATTGAATTCCTTGAAATTACAGTTTTACATAATCAGACTAATGCCCAATGGTTCCTAATTAACTAAGGAGATGATCCAAACAAAACAATTCCAAATTTCTCATTAATTATTGAATAATCAATTAACCTCTAAGATACAGAGCAGTTAAATGATTCTAGCAAAGAAGAATTCAACATAGTTAAATAATAATAATAATAATAATAAATTTTATTTATATTGCACTTTATATTTTAGCAATCCCAAAGTGCTACAGAGTAAAAATAGAATAATAAAATAAAAAAAGAACAGAAGAGTCTATAAAATACTTTAACAAAATGACTTTCTAAAAAGATGAGTTTTTAGGTTTCGCTTAAAGGCCTCAGTCGACTGTGGGGCTCTCAGGTAATCAGGGAGGGCATTCCACAGCCTCGGCGCCACCGATGAAAACGCCCTGTCACCCATGCTGCTGAGCTTAGTTCTGGGGACTTGAAGAGTGTTAGTGAGTACAGAGCGGAGGGAACGTAAGGAGTTATGGGGGGTAAGGAGTTCCTGTAGATAAAGAGGGGCATGTCCATAAATGCACTGATGGGTAAGAAGGGAGACCTTGTACTCTATTCTGAATGAAACAGGGAGCCAGTGAAGGGTTTTCAGGATTGGGGTGATGTGATCATACTTTCGCACCCTCATCAGGATCCTGGCAGCGCTGTTCTGAATATACTGGAGTCTCTGGATACTCTTGCCAGGAATCCCAATGAGGAGTGCATTACAGTAATCCAGCCTGGAAGAGACAAAGGCATGGACGAGCTTCTCTGCATCTGCCAGGGTGAGTAATGGGCGGAGTTTGGCGATGTTCTTGAGATGGTAAAAAGATGACTTACAGAGATATTTGATGTGGGTGTCAAAAGTAAGTTGGGAGTCCATTCTAACACCCAAATTAGTAACAGATGTGGAAAGAGGAATATTTTGGCCAGAGAAAGTAATACTGGTGATGGTAGAAGAGCGAAGATGATGTGATGTACCAACTAAGATGGCTTCTGTTTTGGATCTGTTCAACTGAAGAAAATTGAGCCTCATCCATGCCTCTATCTCCTCCAGGCAGGTAGACAATGTAGATGTTGGCAGAGGAGCAGTAGAGGAGGTGGGAGTAGTCCTGAGGTAAAGCTGAGTGTCATCGGCATAGCAATGGAACGATAAACCATGTCTGCCAATGACAGTTCCAAGGGGGAGCATGTAGATAGTAAAAAGGATAGGGCCCAGCACAGAGCCCTGTGGAACACCACAGGCGACGTTGTGGGTGTGGGACTTTGCGCTGCCAAGGGCGACATGCTCAGTTCTGCCAGTCAGGTATGATGTAAACCAATTTAGAACAATTCCTGAGAGTCCAATAGTGTATTGCAGGCGGTGAAGAAGGATGTTATGGTCTATTGTGTCAAAAGCAGCTGTCAGGTCAAGGAGGATAAGTAGTGAAGGTGAACCAGTATCTGCCGTCATCAGAAGATCATTGGTGACCCTGACCAGGGCTGTTTCGGTGCTATGGCCAGGGCGAAAACCAGACTGAAACTTTTCAAACAGATTGTTCAGTTTGAGATGATCGTGAAGTTGTACTGCAACTATTTTTTCCAGAACTTTGGAGAGAAATGGAAGATTGGAGATGGGCCTATAATTGGAGAGAACTTCAGGATCCAAGGTGGATTTTTTCAGTAGAGGTCTGATGACAGTAGTTTTTAGTGCAGAAGGAATATGGCCAGCCAGGAGGGACTGATTTATTATCCTGGTGATAAGTGGAGAGATGGCAGAAATGTTGGCCCTCAGCAAGGGTGAGGGGAAAGGGTCCAGGGAACTAGTAGACGGTTTCATTTTCCTGATGACATCCTCCACCTCTTCCCGTGTGGCAACAGAGAAAGAGCAAAGAGGATGGACGGTCTCAGACAATGAGTCAACAGTTGGGAAGGGCAAGATATCCTTGGTTAGAGTGGTGTAAACGGATATTATCAACTTTTTGTTTAAAAAAGTTGATATATATGTTGCATCTGTCATCAGTGGTCTCAGAATGGGCAGGTAAAGGAGGTTTGACAAGATGATTTATGGTTGAAAAAAGTTTTTTAGGGTTGCTGGAGCCATTTCTGATGATGGTGGAATAAAACTTGGACCATGCAACCTTCAGAGCTTCTGCATACGCTCTCATGTGTTCTCTGTAAGCCTGATGAACCTACAAAACAATCCTTCAATATTAAATTATTTTGAACCTTAATATCTATTGTAAGAACAAGCCAAGACAACGCTGTATAATTGGATAAAGAATACTTAAAAAAACATGTTGAATACAATTCGAGTCTTCCTCAGACTGTAGTCCTCTCAGAGTAAATGAGTAAGATGGTGGCTCCTTCAGTTATGACGTGTTCAGGAAGTAAGAGGAGGATCCTGGTGGGGACCCAGAAGTGACATCGGAGGAGGAGAGCTGTCAATCTCTCTTTCTGCAGATGGAGGAAAAATCACACAGCGTTAACCCCTGGATTGTTGGAGAATTACCATCACTAAAACCCTTAAACTGTCTCCCATGTGTAGGCACGTGGCACTACCAAGAAAACAAATCTAAGTAGACCAACTTTGAACAGGCAAAGGAAAACTAAGATCTTTGCAAAGCAGAAATGGAAGTCATACTCTTGCATTTCTAAAACAAGAAATGTTAGTAGGACAACGTTTTTCCCCGGTTATCCAGAGAGCGTCAATCCAATGCTTCAGTTGTGTTTCAAGGCATATTAAGTGACTGCCCAGTAAGGGCAGGGACAATAATAATAGGAGACAGAACACCTGAACAGAGCTTTTAAAAAGCTCAAGCCTATTTGGCTTAGCAAGCTAGAAATGAGAAATCCTGCGCTTTTAATACAAGACATGTATGGTAAAAACAAAAAGAAGGCAAGTAGAAGGTAACTTTTTAAACTAGTGACTGATTAAATGTGTATCACCCTGTACATATTTCATAATAACTCATAATTTAATATGATAAAAATGTTATTTTTAACAAATACTAGTTTTGATCATGCACATAATTTAAAAAAAACCTTTAACATCCTTTTTCAAATAGTTACACAGCTTAAAGAAAAACTGAAATGACACAAGTTATTTTTACTGTATTAAACAGCACAATTTCCACAAGCAAATCAATCCAATAAGCTTAATTAACAAAAGATTTCTGAAATTCTTCTAATTTAATTAAAGAGATTTAAATATAGTGTAAACTAATATTCCATAAACAGATATTTATTATATTACTTTTTAAAACCTTGAGTTAAGGGTATTGATTGAGTTATGGCCATATTCATTTAAATTATTTTCTGCTATGTAATTTTACCAGATGTAATTTTGACAACAGGTGTAAGCCTTTAATGCAAAGATTTCTGAATAGATAATTACATTTCCAAAGGAGAGCAATGTGTGAATGTAGGTTTAATGTATTCCCTAGGAAGTGGAGTTCTGCTAAACTAGACAAGAAAGTGTTAAATACATTTGTTATGTTTTGTCTGTGTGTGCTGGGGGGGAGTGGGGGGGGGGGGTTTGAAAAACATTTATATGAGGTTTGTCATCTCTTAGAAGTGTTTGGTCCAAAAGAAAAAGCGTGACTGCAAAGATTGAATTAAGGTACTAATTACTGTGAAAGGCCAGGAATGCTTTAAAATTTTAAGATGCAATTAAGGAAGAAGCTTTGAGAACTATGCCTTCGTATGTGACATCTGCTGTATTACTAATGAACTAATTCTAATTTATGACTATATTTCAGATCACCAAGAAGAAATGAACAAGAAAATGCTAAAATCTTAAATATGGCAACGGAGATGAATTTGACATTAGTTAGACCCTTGGGTTTTCATATTGGGGGCTTTCAGCTTTTACCATATACACAATATTATTTTATATTTCTGAGTGTTATTTATATGGCAACACTCTTTTGTAATTTTTTTCTTATGGCAATAATTTTTTATATGGAGGAGCTTCATACTCCAAAATATATTACTATATTCACACTCTCAATAATAGATGTAAGTTATAGTACATCCATCATTCCAAAATCAGTAGATGCCTTTCTGTTTGATTCTAAATTTATTTTGTACGAGACATGTTTGACTCAGATGTTTTTTGTTCTGTATTTTTCTGCAATGGAGTCGTTCTCAATTACTATATTAGCATATGAAAGATTAATATCCATTTGTTTTCCTTTACGGAGTGTCACAATCAATACAAACACTAGAATGATTGTAATTATACTTGCTTCTGCGTGCGTCCCTCTTGTGGTTGATATGGTTATGGTTTACTTAATTACACGCTTGTCATTCTGCAGATCTACTGTTATTAACAGTTATTATTGTGATCACGGACCTGTGTTCAACTTGGCATGTAATGATTTTACACCAAACTGGATGGCAGCCTACTTTGGAATTGTTACATTTTTCTGTGTTCCATTGGCTTTCATTATAATATCTTATATTTGCATTGTTTTGGCTGTGTTAAAGATAACATCAAAAGAGGGCAGAAAAAAAGCATTTAAAATCTGTACAGCACACTTATTTTTAGTAGCCATATTTTATATACCTTTGTTAGCAATTTACCTTACATCTTGGATAAAATTATCAGTAGACACCAATACAAGAATTTTCAATACCTCTTTAGCAGCTACTCTTCCTCCATTGCTAAATCCAATTATTTATACATTAAAAACAGAAGAAATAATGCAGGCAATTAAAAAGATATATAAGAAAAGGATAATTCATTCCTCTATGTAGTTCTTTTAAAAAATGTGAACAGTTTCATTTTAAATTACTAATTGACAATTGCTGAAAATGTCTTTGTAAGTCACTATAACCACAGACTTTGAATATAATTTTTGCAAACAAATTTTGTCATTGTGTCTAGTAGTTGAATTTGGGGTGTATTGTGGCTGATTTCTTCTATTAGAAGTGAATTCTCAATAGAAGGTCACTTCTTGTCTTTCACTGAATACTTTGCTTCTTTATGTGCCTCAGTTTTTGTTATCTCTTTGTACAGTCAAAGTGTTTACTTGTTATCCATATGCATTTTTTCCATAAGTCTATCTGTGCAAACATTTCCTTAGCCTGCTTAGTGCACTAGATGGTTGGAAATGAGTCTGAGTGCAAATGCAAAGCTTAGGCTAATCCTGAATGGGACACCAACACAAAGCAGGACACGTTCATACCAGCCCAATTTACAACTTCAATTAACCTAACAGACATGTCTTTGTTATGTGGGAGAAAATCACAGCACCCTGGAAAAATCTCAGATGAATATTGGCAGTGCATGCAAGCTCCATACTGACACTTTCATGTAAGTACTGGTGTATAATTAATTTACAATTTTGTTTTCTAATTTGTTTGTTATAGTTACATTCACATCTGGAATGTTCTTGTTAAAATTATGCAAACATGCGTATATAAAATTATACACAAATGTAAACATATGTAGATAAAAGTATGGTATATGTTGGTGTAACTTATTTAGAAGTCAAATCCTTTATGTGTATTATCAGAAATAAAAGATAAAAATATGCATTAACAAAACAATATTCTAATAATAATTTTCCAAAAAAAATTAAATTCATTACTTTACTATGTTGTTCCATATAAGAGCCACCAACACACCATACTTCACCACAAACACAATAAATGTGTTGGCAGTAACAAAGAGAACATCGAAATAAAATGTACAGTTGTCTTTATTTGTATCATATATGTTGTAACCCTCACATACATTGATGCTATGTTCATGAAATAAAATACAATACTAGTTATTACCCAACTTCTTAAAAAAGATAACTTACAAGAAGGATTACTTATATGTAAGGAATTAGATTTATGTTACAATGCACACCCAGAAATCTGTGTTTAAAGCTTTAAATTGTATGTCTTACATAGTATAAACATGCATGGTTATGTTTATTTTTCATGTACTGTACAGCATGTAGACACACATACCGGAAAATAAATATATGTGTAAAATGATTAAAATATGGTTTTGCACAAGATAAAAAGAAACAAGTTTATTTTGAAATGTGAATTTCTCAATTTCCTGATAAAGTTAACTTGCAGCAAAAGACGTGTCTTATAGAAAGACAAAAAGATTTTACATACTAAACTTGAAATAGTATAACCATTTCAGACACAGAGGACTGTAATATTTGTAGATCACATCTAATTATATGAAGCACCACTGTTTCAAAAATGTAACAGGTTATTGTAGGAAAATATGTGAAGTCATTGTTGTTTTTGCTGTATAATGCTTGTTCAGGTATGAAAGAAAGAACAAGGCTGTGTAAAAAAACAAGGCAAGTGTAAAAAATATGTTTCTTCAGTTTTCTTTTAAAAAGTATGCTGTTTAAAAATGATGAAATAAAGAACAATTCAGCCATATAGAGTTCCATTGTTATTGGACATTAAGTGGAAATATCTCCTCCAAAAATGTGTTAAAGCTATCTGTTGAAGTAAAACATTGATGGTCTTGAACTTAGTACAGAAAAAGTGACCATTCAAAACACTCATTACAGATGTCTTATAATATCTACTAAGTAACAATGCATAGTGAAAGTGCATTGTCAACACTACTAAGCCACAATGATGTTATTATAGACAGCAACAGACACAATATTGTCGCTCATATTTCAAACATACAAAGTGGGTTAATTCCATGAAGTTAGTGGAATAATGTCAAAGTCCACTTAAATTACTACCATAAGAGCCGAGATGAGCACAAGTTGACATCTTGACATCTTAACAATGAATTTGTCTGACCATATGAAATTAAAGTTTATACTCATGGCTGAGAATAACAAAGTTAGCCAAAGCTATAGGTGTCCAATAATAACTAGACATTCAGCAACAATAACTCGGTCCTCAATATAAAACACCTTTGGAGTACAAAAGCAAAACATTCAGGGCTCAATATGGTAAAATGAATTGTGTTTAAAGCAAATTGATTGTCCCTTAGAGTCATTAATGATATGAAAATTAAATCTTGAGGGATTAACCCTTTTTTGACTAGAAAATGTTTCTTCTTTTTGCTACAGTTAAAGTATAAAACTGACATGAAACAAAGATATACAATAGAACGTCTGAATTCACAATAGGCCAAAAGGAAAGTTAAGGGAAGTGGATGAGTTACAAAAATATACTTCACCAAAGAAGTGGCCAACAGTTAAAATCCTGTTAATGTAGCTGCAGTCGAAATTAAAAGTGAAAGTCAAATATTGAGAAACACTCAGCTAAACATCATGACAGGAGTGCTGGAGAACTCACTATAATTTTCAAATCTGCGTAATACAAAATAATATCAAAACCTTAAACCAGACGGTATGATAACCATAGCATTCTAAAACATAACAATATGCACTTTACAACTTGAATTTATGTAGTTTTTACTTTGAGCAGCGCAAACACCAGAATGATTTGTTTTTTTTTTATTTTCTAAGAGATTATTTTGATTAAGTTGAGACAGAAGCTCTAAGACCACAATTTTTTACCAAATAGTTTAGAGAAGAGGCATATTTGAAACTGGTCTGTATCAGGATTCTGGGACTTTTTGTAAATTATTGACAGGTCATTTTCTGGCTCTAGTACTGAGCTACATATCATTATAGGAGTTTTTAAGACAGAGGAATCTGATGAAACTGTTTGTTTCAATACTTTGTCATAAAGATCATTTTTGATTTGGGCTGTTTTCCACTGACATTTTGTTTTTTGTTCAGCTGTGCTAAATTACCAGGTTTTGCCCAGTAAGGGATGTGGCATTTAGAGGTCGTGCTCCTGTCAGTCACTGCTCCTCAGGATAAAGGGGTCATTTGAAGCTCATGTCCTTATCCAAATACTCAGATTCCAAAAACCTTCTTGCACTTTAATTTCATTAATTATTATTTGTTTCTGATTTTGAACTCTGCAATCCTTTTTGTCCTTGTTTTTGTCTCATGGTTTTTGTTCTCCTGGTTCAGACCCTTGCTTTGTTTATATATTTTTTTCTCTATTGCTTTTCTTCCAGATGTTGTCATTTTCTCTTGCCCTCAGGGCAGATTAGTCAGTGGTATTTAAATGTCCATACTTGATTTTCTTTATAAATGTCATTCTATCAATAGTCAATTTAAGTGCACCAGCAAATTTACCTATCAATACTATTTATAATAATCAATATATTACCTGTTGACAACATTTAAAGAAATGGTAATATTATGAGTAGTAATATAGTATTATTGCACCATGCACAGGGACAGAGTTCACAGAAATCCTCACTTGCAAACTAGGACACGACCACACCAGGCCAGTTTAGAGTTTTGATTAACATATTGCCATATAGTGGTGCAACTTATTTAGTTTACTATATCTATTTAAATTGCCCCTTAGATTCATTAGTGGTGTGAAAACTAAATCTGAAGAGATTAATCCTTTAAGTAAACAGAACATTTTTCCTTTTGGGAGGGTTAAGTTGTATTACTGAGATGAAAAAATGGTTATGTTATATTTTTTTCTATAAATGTTTGACAAAAGTCAATTTAAGTGTATCAGCAAATCTACCTATCAATACTATTGATAATAATCAATACTATTATGTATTGATAATGTTACAGATGGTAGTCATAGTAGAAGAAGTAGTGGTAGTAGTAGTACTGTTATATGTAAAGAGATCTCCATTCTTTTATTTCTCTTCAATAAATATATTTATTTCTCATCAACACGTTTCCGTGTTCAATGAAATTCTTTCTTTGCTGTCCACACCAAATAACAAAACCAATGTATAAAAATAAACATAAATAATAAGTAGCAGACAGATAATAAGTAACAGAGGCAGAATAAAGTATAAAAACAGAATAGAAATATAAAGTGTAATATACAGGTAGGTGTGTGATGGACAAGTCAAATACAGTTTCAGTTGTGTGAGGTATATAGAATGAGGTGCACCACAGTTATAAACTCCAGTCAGTTATGTAGGAGTCTAATGGCCTTGGGAAAGAAAGAGTTCTTTAGCCTGGAAGTCCTGCATTTCATACTTCTATACCTCCTGCCTGAGGGTAGAAGTGTGAACAGTTCGTGTTGGGGGTGGGTGGGGTCCCTGAGGATCGAGGCAGTTCTCCTGCTGACTCTGCAGTTGTAGATGCTCTGCAGAGAGGGCAGTGGGGTCCTGGTGATCTTCTCAGCAGTCTTTACCACTCTCTGTAGGTGTTTGCGGTCCATAGCAGTAGTGTTGCTGTACCACATGGTGATGCACCTGGTCAAGATGCTCTCAACAATGCTGCTGTAAAAGTTGCAGAGGATCTTAGTTGACATACCAAACTTCCTTAGCCTCCTCAGAAAGTACAGCCGCTGTTCAGCCCTCTTGACCAGCTGTGTGGTGTTAAGTATCCAAGTGAGGTCCTCACTGATGTAGATGCCCAGGTATTTAATACTGCTTACCCTCTCCACTTCAAGCCCTCTGATGAACAGTGGCCAGTGAGGTCTCCTCTCCTTCCTCATGTCCACTATCATCTCCTTCGTCTTGTCTGTGTTGAGGGCTAGGTTGTTGTCCTCATACCATGACGTCAGACTGTCCACCTCCCTCCTGTAGGCCGCCTCATCCCCACCAGTGATGCATCCTATCACTGCGGTGTCGTCTGCGAACTTTAGAATGATGTTATCTTTGTGGGAGGCGACACAGTCATGGGTGAACAGAGTGTAGAGGATGGGGATGAGGACACATCCCTGTGGGATGTCTGTGTTTGTGATAATGGTGGCTGAAATCCTGCTATCAATCCTGACAGACTGAGGCCTGCCAGTCAGAAAGTCTAGGAGCCAGTCACAGAGGGTGGGGTGCAGGCCAAGTGCAGACAGTTTACAGGTGGGTTTATGGGGGATAACCATGTTAAAGGCGGAGCTGTAGTCAACAAAGAGCATCCTGATGTAGGAGTCTTTGTTCTCCAGATGGGAGAGGGAATGATGTAGTACGGCCGCGGTGGCATCAGTGGTGGACCTGTTGGGCCGGTAGGCATACTGCAGGGGGTCCAGAGTGTCCGGTATGCTGTTCTGAATGTGGGCCAGCACCATTCTCTCAAAACACTTCATGATGATTGGAGTGAGTGCTACCAGCCTGTAATCATTCAGGCAGGTAGTGGGCTTTTTTTAGCAAGGGGGACGATGATCGTAGTCTTAAAGTAGAACGGAACGATGCGCTGACTGAGGGAAAGGTTGAAGATGGAGCAGAGAACATCAGCCAGCTCGTTGGCACATGCTCTGAGAGCCCGCCCAGGGATGTTGTCTGGTCCTGCTGCCTTGATCTTCCTTAGTGCTTTGTGTACCTGACCTGAAGAGACCATTGGGGGAGGGGAGGGGGGTTGTGTGGTCCAGGTGTGTGTGTGTGTGCCTCCACTCTGTGCTGTTGCTGGATGTCTCAAAGCAGGTGTAGAAAGTGTTGAGATCATCTGGCAGACTGTCCGTGGAACTGATTGTGCTGGTGGTGGTCCTGTAGTCTGTGATGTGCTGTAGGCCCTGCCACATATTTCCAGAGTCAGCAGTAGAATAGAAAACTTCCAGCTTCTCTCTGTAGTGCCTCTTGGCTGCTGTGATGGCTTTTCTTAGTCCGTACTTCGCAGCTTTGTACTCCGTCTCAGTGCCTGATCTAAATGGAAGAGAGCGGGCACGCAGCATGTGGCGTACCTGACTGTTTATCCAGGGCTTCTGGTTGGGGAACTTCCTGACTGGTATTGTGGGCATGATGTTGTCAATACAGGTGCTAATGTACTCAGTCACGTACTCAGCATAGTCCTGTATGCTGATAGAAGAGTCCTCTAGAGTGGCTGCAACCCTAAACACATCCCAGTCTGTCTGAGCAAAATAGTCCTGCAGGGTGCTCTCAGTCTCTGGGGTCCAAAGTTTAACTTGCTTAATGATAGGGTTTGTTTGTTTCAGCCTTTGTCTGTAGGCTGGGTACAGGTACAGAGTGACATGGTCTGATTGTCTGAAGTGGGGGCGGGGTGAACCCCTGTATGCACGGCATATGTTGCTGTAAACATGATCCAGTGTGTTCTTCTCACAGGTGGGATTGTTCACGTGTTGGTGGTATTTAGAAAGTACAGTCCATAAATTGCACTGATTAAAGTTGCCAGCTGTAATAAAAACAGCATCGGGATGAGCCGTCTCTAAGGTGCTGATGACGTCATTGAGTTTGCTGAGCACTGCCATGGTGGGATGTAAACAGCAGCCAAAAACACAGCAGTGAATTCCCTCGGTAGATAATAGGGTCAGCACTTCAGCAGTAAAACCTCCCCATCTTGTGAGCAATGCTTATACAGTAAACAGTCCGTACATCTCCACACTGTTAATAAACACCCCCGCCCCCTTAGTCTTACCGGAGGCTGCAGTGCGATCTCCTCGGTGCACAGAGTGAGTCTGTAGCTGTACAGCGCATTCTGGGACTTTGTCCGAAAGCCAGGTCTCGGTAAAAATTAGAGCACAGCACTCTCTTATTTCCCGCTGCGCTATAATCCTGGCTCTTAGCTCATCCAGTTTGTTTTCCAGAGACCACACATTGGCTACCAAGAGGCTGGGTAGCGGTGGTTGGCTAGCGCAGGCTTTGAGCCTAGCGTGGAGCCCTCCCCTCTTGCCTTGCTTGCGTCGCCGTCTCCGGAGCACTCTTCTGGGGTCAGCTTGGTCACTCGAGCTCGGTGCTACGAGGTTTTCCTGGGTGTGGTTGTGGTGTTAGCTGTGGGAGCGAACAATGAACTGTAGCTCAGATGGTATAAAACCAGAAAATTACAGGGAACTGTGTGAGTTAGCAATGTCCAGCAATGCCTGTCTGCTGTACGATAGTAGTGCAAAGCATTTGCTGTAGAGAAGGAGAAAAACAAAACATAAAACAAAACAAAAAACAGCATGGAGTGGAGCAAGCAAACACGTCTGCCACGGAGGTGCGCCATGTTGATTTCTGCTAGTTGCTACTCAATGTTACTGTTTTGTCTTGGTAGAGTTCTATATTACTCTACTTTCCCCTTTTGTATTCTTTATTGTGTAGATTTTATCAGAACTGCTTATAAGGTATTTTACTTTATAACTTCTCCCTACCTTCCATTCTACATCTATAATCTGAGGCAATTACATAGAGTAAAAGGACAAGCAGGAGTTGTTAAAACTTTAAATAATGTATTATTGGTAATATTCATAAAATAATAACAATAAGCAAAGTACTTGCGAAGATTGGAAACCATACAAACTGATAAATGCTAGATATGTAGTTTCAGATGGCACACAGATTTGTATTTTCTTAAATGTCTCTGGTCAAGATATCACTTCTAGTCAGCTTTCCTTCAGGACAGGCCACATGCCTGTCTCAATATGACTGCTGAGCTGTGCTCCTCAGTGTGTTGTCTTTATGGCCATGGTGAGATAGAGAGAGGTGAAGTGACCAAATTTATAGATTTTTCTGTCCAAATCCTTACAACAATAGGGTGTTGTGGTACTGAATGGCCTCTGATTCAAAACCAATCTTAAACAGCAATGCCTCAGAGCAATGGGAACACACAGTGCCTTTTCACATCTACCTCCAAAACCATTTGTTGAGCTGAAGCTTGCCAACTAAGTAGTTTGGCTTTCCTGTGGGGGATGCCAAACTGGCGTGAGGCATCCCAACAGCAATACAATTCACACCCTGAGTCAGTCCTAAAGACTCATGGGGATTGGTTAGTTAGACATGAAATCACTGCTGTTCTCATCAACACTAATATTACATTTGCTTTGTCTGATTTACAAATAAAGATATAGAAGATATTTATCAACTTTTAAGTAACATTTCACACCACAACAGGCAGCATTATAAACAATTAAAGTGTGTAACTTCATTTTATTTAATAGTATATATCAAAGGTATGGTTTAAAGTACAAAGGCAGATAGATATAAAGAGAATCCTGAAAGGCATTACATAATGCCTGAGAACGTATGAATGGACAGCTTTTATGAAATTTTAGTTTAGTTTAAGTTAGTGCATATTAGTTAGAGTATGTTACGTTTTCCATGTAAATACTGCTTTCTTTTATGTCTGAAAGGAGTTGGTTTTGCCTTCTTAACCAGCTGATCATATTGTTGTTCAGCTTCATCTTATATATAATATAATGCACTCATACAACTATTACTTTATGCATATCCCTTTGAAAAGTTAATTGCTCTTTACAAATACTGTACTGTACAGGTATAGAATATTCAGTAAACAGACACATAATGTATAACTGTTTGGAAGGTAAACCCACTTTTGCATGAGGTGATCAAATTCCAGACTGAGAACAATTGGGCTGCACCACCACCAACCAGAGGACACAACAAACTAATTTTGTAAACTGGAATATATGAAGGTGACACCAAAATCATGTTGTTTTGTGTCAATTGTGTTACTTCTTTTACACTTTTTTCTAATATCATGCATACATTTCTTATTTTTTGCACTTTTTTGGTTTCTGTGTTTTGGCCTTCAGAGTCACCAAAGTTTCTGCTTATAAGTAGACCCTAGTCCTTAAATGCCTCCAAGATTTCATTATGATGTAAACTTTTATTTCATTTTTTTTTTTTTTTTTTACTTTTGTCTGGTTTCTTTGTACGTGTATGTTTTCCCCTTCAAGTTTATAAAATGACTGAAATTATACCTTGACATTTATTTTGGGCATGGAGAGATGCAAGGAGGGCATTCTGTATGTGTCATTTTTGCAGCTCTATAACTCTTAATAAATCTCTAAGGAAATGAATCTGACATCATACTCATTGCAGAAAATCATCACACTATAAATTGACAAGGTTAATACACAGAATCTTTACAGTTCAGAATCTTCAGAGGAATATCAAACTGTATGTATTATTATGCTGAAAATGTTTAATTTATTAGACAGTATATACTGCATATTTATCCAAAAGTCACAGTAAAATACAGTAATGGCTGGAGTTTTATTTTTCAGTGTTCCTATTGTTTATAAGATAAGCTAAGGAGAAGAACTCACATACATGTTTTTGTTGCTGTTCCTTTGTTTATTTCTCAGATATATAAATATAGTATGTATAAGAAGAAAGCAACACTCTGGTACAGATCTAATTATGTACTGTAGGCTTTTTATGTGTATGGATTAAAAACTAAATGCTTGGTAATTCGTATAATCAGAAGAATGATATATTTTCAGTTTATTTACTTAAATATAATTATCTGCCTTTTCTTTGTTAATTTAAAAGAAGCTATCAGCATGAACTCTCAGCAGCCTGCAGCACCAACAGGACAAAACATGACTTTTGTTCGGCCACTGGGATTTTACATTGGAGGATTTCAGTCACTGCCATATTCTCATTATTACTTCATATTTCTGGGTGTAGTTTACATAGCAACACTTATAGCAAACTTTCTACTGATGGTAATCATTTTAACTTCAGAGTGTCTGCACACTCCCAAATATATTGCTATATTTTCTCTTTCAGTAGTAGATGTAAGTTATAGTACTGCGATTATCCCAAGGTCAGTAGATGCTTTCCTTTTCAATTCAAAATTTATATTCTATGAAACTTGTTTGGTTCAGATGTTTTTTGTCCACTACTTTTGTGCAATGGAATCACTTTCACTCACTATTCTTGCCTATGAAAGGCTTATTTCTATATGTGCTCCATTCCAGAGTAGTATAATTAATACTAACTCTCGAATGATTTCTATTATATCTATTACTTGGTTTGTCATTTTTCTGATTATTCTTGTCATGGTTTCCTTGATCACACGCTTGTCCTTTTGCAGATCCTTAGTTATTAAGAGCTACTTTTGTGATCATGGCCCTGTGTTTAGCTTGGCTTGCAATGACTTTACTCCTAACTGGATGGTGGCATACTTTTGCATTGTCAGTTTTTTTTGCTTGCCTTTAACCTTCATTATAATTTCATATATATGCATTATTTTTTGTGTTTTAAAAATTAGATCACTGGAAGGAAGACAGAAAGCATTCAAAACCTGCACAACTCACTTAACTTTAGTAGCTATATTTTACATACCTCTTTTAGTCATCTATATAACAGCATGGGTGAGGTCAACAGTAGATGCTGACACAAGGATTCTGAATACATCTTTAGCTGCAACTATTCCTCCTCTGCTGAATCCAATTATATACACCTTGAAAACTGAAGAAATACTGGTGCAAGTCAAAGCTACTTTTAGAAAGAAAACATTACAATTTCTGAAATAACAAGATCTTTTTCAATAAAATAGAAATACAAAACAGACAAAATGAAAAGTTGGCATATTCCTTTGGCTTTCAACATGCAACTAGTCTTAAATCACTATTATACTAATATAGATTTGGTTCCTTTAAGATATGAAATACAGTATAGACAGCGTGGTGATATAGCAGGTGCCATTACTGCTTTTCAGCACTTAATTATCTGTTTGAGTCTTTGATACAAAGCACCTCAACTCCTATTTTATTTATGTGGGCTTCCCATAGTCACAAAACATCCAGCTAATCTGGCTAGTGGCTAAAACATGGCAAACTGTGAGTGAGTGAAGGTGTATGCAATAATATGCACTGCAGCTTCCTTAAGCT
Organism: Erpetoichthys calabaricus; assembly: GCF_900747795.2. Lineage (NCBI taxonomy): Eukaryota > Metazoa > Chordata > Cladistia > Polypteriformes > Polypteridae > Erpetoichthys > Erpetoichthys calabaricus. The sequence goes on from NC_041397.2 coordinate 37,672,439, forward strand.
CTATTCAGGGTTGCTTCTTTAATATTTTATTCTGAGGGTAAATGCTTTTACACTGAAATGGAAAAAGAAGGTTAAAAATGGGTGGAGTACATGAATACATTTGTTGTGTAATATAGGAAATGTACCACTTTGTAAAGAATGCAAAAAAATAAAAACTCTTTAGAAACCTAATTTTCCAATTTTTATACAATATAATGTGTATTTTAACCAAATGTGTACTACATGGTTTTTTATATATTTCATTTAAATACCGTGGACATACTTGATAGTGATTTCTTTTCTTAAATGATTTATAGCTCCATGTTCTGTAATGTGATCTGAAGACATGTGTGATAATAAAAACAAATAACAAAAAAGTATAAAACCAGTTTAATTCTTTTTTCTGTTACTTCATGTTGATATATCCTTTAAAGAAAATGTAATACCAGCTTCTATATTTAATAAAATGAGCATATATTATTTTTATGTGAATGACAAAAATTAAGCACTTATATTTTCCTTTTTTATCATAGTTTTATTGTTCTTTTGAGTGAACTGTGACCAAGTAAAAAATCTTAGTGTGACTAAAAAATTAGTATTGGAATTAAAATTTAATGTCAAAGTTCTTTACAAAGGTATTATGAATCCTTGAGCAATAAATGATTACACAGAAATACTATTTTAAAATTATTTGCTTGTGGAAGCTCCACAGTGTTAAACATCCAATTAGTAAAATAACACATTTTATGTTTCTGTGCTACCACTAACATCAAAGTAAACAAAATGGAAAGAAAATAACTTGAGATTTTCTAACAAATATTATGCAACAACAACAACCACTACCCTTCAATGAAGGGGACTGAGTTTTGGGGGTATTGGGTCAGTTGCACTCTCAATCTCGGGGCTGTGCTAGAGTAAGGTTGTGATTCTAAAACTGAGTTGAAAATTTCCGTACTGGATCATATTTAAACACTGGTCCATGATTCCTGCTTACTGCATTAATTATCAAAGTATGCTTAATGGACATTATCATTTATTGCTACATTCACAATGTAGAACACAGCACAGTACCTGAACAAACTTATTAGGAAAGCTTTCTCCCTGATGGGGCCATTCCTGCATGCACTGGAAGCTCTTGTGGATCATGGCAAAATCAGATAACGTCATGAAATATCCCTTCTCTACCCCAAGGAGGTGTTCTCTCCTGTGAATCTGTATGACTTATTTTTTATGTTTCGCTGCTGTATGCATCTGAATTTTCCCATGGGAAAATCTAAACAAAGATGAATCCAGAGAACTTTTAGTGAGCTAGGCAGGAAAGTGAAGCATGTTATCATTCACAAATGGCAGTAAACAACAAAGGATGACATTTACAAAGTTTTATTGTCAGCCCATCTGAGAGATGCTTACTGTATATTTTAAATGAAATCAGTCTGTGACAAAGCATTCATAACCTAGAGTTCCAATCATGTTTTTTTAATTGTTTGAGTTTATATTTATACATTTGTGTCTCCTGTACTTCTCCGGTTGGATTTTTATTTTTTAATGTTGTTTTAATAGAAGATTAAACACTTCAGAGGCAAGTTTCAAGTAAACACTTGACATGAATGTTGTTGTCATTTTTTCAAATAGTACGATGAGTAATCTCTATATTTATATTTTGTGCTTCTTCTTCAATCACATCTGTAAATGATGTTAAATAACATAATATTAAATAACACTTTCATATTCTCACAGGGAACTCAAATATGTTCTGTTTCTAAGGCACTGTGTGGAAAGCAAAACCCAACCGTGGACAAAGACAGTTTATCGCAGGAACCATTCACACACACAGATAGATAGTCAGGCAGTATATAAGTGTCAGTTAACATAATAGGTGTGGGAAACTAGAATATGGAGGAAAACACAGGGAAAACATGCAGACATGTCAATTGTTAGGGAAGCTAAGTCTTTAAAAGAAGCACGTTAAGATAATTAATGTTATTGTTATATTTAATTTCAATACAGCCACAATAAAACAAAATTTCACTTAAGGATTCTCCAATGACCAAATGACCAAATTACACATATAAAATTTTTATTTGACTTTGAAACATGAATAATATAAATATAAAAACCAACCGTTGTGAAACGAACAGCCAGTGTTATTCAGCGTGTTTTATGTCACATTGTCACTTTTCAATGTTATTACAACAAAGTTGTTGTTTTTTCTTTCCTCCAGAACCATCATTTGCTAGAGTTTATATTCAGTATTCTTCTTTGGGTGCAATTTTAAAAATGCATTTAAAACTGTTAATATTTCTTTTTTTATTTTAAGCAAATAACATCCGTACAATCAAGTCAAAGTTAATTAACCAAAATTCAAGCCTCACCCAAGAGAAAGAGAGGAGAGCAAACAACCAGAACAAATCTTTAAAAGCAGCAAGGAAGGAAGAGTATTCTTTTCCCTGATATAAACACATGGTTATTCTAAAATGTTATTAATTAGATCCTGTCATATTTTTAAAAAAGTCTTGAGCAGATCCTTTAAGTGAGAATTTGATTTTTTTTTCAATTTCAAAAAGTACAGAACATCAGTTACCCAGTGAGTTAAAAGAGATGGGATTCTTCTAATTGAGCAAGATAAATCTACATGCTAGTAGTGAGGTAAAGGCAATTATAGTCACTTATTTGTCAGCCTCGACACTAATTTAAAAATTCATATAAAGCAGAATTTTGAAAAAGTCAAATTCAAACCCCAATCTTCACTTTTGTCATTCTAGTGTGAAACCACTGACCACAAAACTGTAAATATGTAGCACTTTACCTGTGGCACATCAAAAATTACACAAAAAAGCAAATTGTAGTAGTAACTACTATCCTCATCATACAACAGCAACAAAACAGTGACTTACAGAATATTTTATTTATTTATAAAGCACTTTAAAAACAACATCAGGGCTGACCAAAGCGCTGTACAATAAAACCCAACATATAAGACACACAATAACCAAAAGGATAAAAGAAACAAAAACACATAAGAGCTGAAAGAAATTCATGATAAAAAAGTAAGTAGATAGTCAACTAAGGTTCCAGTCAACATCTCACACTGGATCAAAGGCCAGGGAGTGAAAGTGTTTTTAAATAAGATTTAACGACAGCAAGGGAAGCAGCCTGCCTAACGTGCAAATGCAAATCATTCCAGAGTTTTGGAGCTGCAACTGACAAAGCCCGATCACCTCTAAGTTTACATCGTGTCTTAGGAACAAGTAAAAGCATCTGGTCTGCTGACCAGAGAGAGAGCGAGACGGTTCATAAGGATGCAGCAGTTCCGCCAAATAAAATGGGGCATAACCATTAAAGGATTTAAAAACAAATACAAGGATCTTAAAATGGATTTGAAAACAAACTGGAAACCAGTGAAAGAAAGCCAAAATTGGGGTAAAATGCTCATGCTTTCTTGTGCCATGATAAAAATCGAGCAGCATCATTTTGCATCAGCTGTAGGCAAGCAATGGAGGCCTGGCTAATTCCAAAAAGAAGCGCATTTGCAGTAATCTAGGTGAGAGGTTATAAAAGCATGTATCACTGTTTCAAGGTTGTGTTTAGACAAAAAAAAGCTTGATTTTTGACAGCTGTTTAGAAATTTACTTCAAATTAAAACAAAAAATATATCACCAGTTCAGAAAGAAGCATGCAGTTTTAAATGCTGCTTATTGAACATTCGCTCTCATGGCACTAAAGCTGTTTTGGTAAATGATATTATATTAAGTACAAAATCTGATCTGTGTCTTCTCACCGAAACCTGGCTTAGTAAATGTGACACTGTCCCCCTAGCTGAGGCGTCACCAGATGGCTACTTGTTCCTTCATAAGTCTAGAAATTCTGGTTGAGGAGGAGGCCTTGGAATAATTCATTGTAACAAAATGCAAATCACTTCTAAAAATTTAGGCAACTTTACATCCTTTGAGGCATTCATTTTAAATATTAAAACAGATTCCAACACAATTATAGTGCTAGTCTACAGACCACCAGGGCCATATTCATTGTTCATGACTGAATTTAGCAACCTTCTATCTGATTTGGCTATAAATTATGATCACGTAGTACTGATGGGGGGTTTTAATGTGCACATTGATGTTAAAACTCACACTTTTAGTAAATGTTTTACTTATTTGTTAAATTCAGTAGGATTTTGTCAGATTGTCAAAGGTCCAACTCATAATCATAACCACACATTAGATTTAATTATAACTTACAAAGCTGAAATTCAAAATTTAAATATCACTCCATTAAATGAAGTTATTTCCAATCACTACTTAATTACATTTGATTTAGTCCTGCCCTTGTCAACACACTCCCAGATTAAAACAAAGACAGTGCAACATCTAGATTGTAATTCTGCTTCAAAATTTCTAGATACTTTGAGTAAGTCGAGTGTAATTGTGGAAAACCATTTAGATCAGTTAACATCAAATGTAAACGTGGAAAACAATTTAGATCAGCTAACATCACATTATAATGTGACCTTGAGAGATGCTCTGGACACAGTGGCTCCCCTTAAAACAAAAGTGATCAAAGCACATAGAAACTCTCCCTGGTTTAATGAAAACACTCGAGCTCTTAATTTAGAGTGTCGAAAACTGGAGCGCAGATGGAGAACAACAAAGCTACATGTCTTTCAAATTGCATGGACAGAGAGTGTTAATAAATATAAAAAAGCCCTCTTTAAAGCTTGCTCAGAATACTATTCTACAATAATAGATAGCAATAATAAAAATCCTCGGGTACTGTTTAGAACAGTGGCTAAATTAACAAATGGAAATTCAGATCAACAGTGCAAAATACCAAGAGATATTAGCAGTACAGACTTTATGAACTTCTTCAATGAGAAAATTAAAAATATAAGATCCCAGATCTCAGCATCACAGTACAAACCAAATACTAGCTTAGCAGACCCTGTCTCACATTGCATTCAACACTTTAGTAATTTAAAATCCTTACTGAACAGGAAGTCTTAACTTTAATTTCTAAAATGAAGCCCACTACTTGTTCCCTAGATCCAATACCAACAAAACTAGTAAAAAGTGCAATGGATGTTCTTGCAGCACCTATTCTAAACATTATCAGTAGTTCATTATTGCATGGCACAGTACCTGATACACTAAAAGTGTCGGTCATTAAACCATTACATAAAAAGTCAGACCTAGACTCACACATACTAAATAATTAAAGGCCTATTTCAAATCTACCGTTTCTGTCTAAAATACTAGAAAAAGTAGTAGCCAATCAGCTTCAGTCACACCTTACGCATTACAATTTATTTGAGAAATTCCAGTCTGGTTTTCGCACTGGTCATAGTACAGAAACGGCACTAACACTGGTTGTAAACGACATTCTGATATCCTCTGATGAAGGAAACTCCACTGTAATTATGTTATTGGACTTAAAGTGCAGCATTTGACACCATCGACCATTCTATTTTACTGCACAGGCTAGAAAATGATGTTGGGCTTACAGGCACCATGCTCGCTTGGTTTAGTTCTTACATATCAAATCGATTCCAATATGTTCAGAAATGTGCTGACAGTACTCCATCATTATACACAGAAGTTCAATATGGTGTCCCGCAGGGCTCAGTACTGGGACCTTTACTGTTTTCACTTTACATGCTTCCACTGGGATCTATCATTAGGAAACATAATGTTAATTTTCACTCGTATGCAGATGACACCCAGTTATACCTTTCATTTAAATCAAATGAAGTTTCTTCGATGTTGTCTTTAACTATTTGTTTTAGCGAATTAAAGGAGTGGATGAATGAGAACTACTTGTCTTTAAATACAGATAAAACAGAGATGTTAATTGTTGGAGGGAATTACGCTGATCATAACAATATTTTGTCATCATTTAACTCAGTTGGAATCCCAATTAATTTTACTGAATCAGCCCGCAATCTAGGAGTTATCTTTGACTCTAGCATGTCATTTAAAGCACACATTACAAAGTTGTCCAAAACATGTTTCTTCCATCTTAAAAATGTTAGGAAATTAAGGCGCTTTCTAAATAAATAGGATTCTGAGAAATTAATTCATGCATTTATCTCTAGTAGGATTGACTACTGCAATGCGTTGTTCACTGGACGTTCAAACTGTTCTCTATACAGCCTCCAGTTAATCCAAAATGCGGCTGCAAGAATTATTACAAGAACAAGAAAATACGAACACATAACTCCAGTTCTTAAATCCTTACACTGGCTCCCGATTAAGGTTAGGGCAGATTTCAAAATCCTCCTTTTAACATATAAAGCATTAAATGGTCGAGGTCCGGCTTACTTGTCTGAACTTATCATGACTTACAAACCAGAGCGCACATTAAGATCTCAAGATGCCGGTCTGCTTATGGTTCCAAGGATTAATAAAATAACAATGGGAGGTCGAGCTTTTAGTTACAGGGCCCCTAAACTGTGGAATGGTCTGCCTGCTACTATAAGAGATGCCCCTTCGGTCTCAGCTTTTAAATCCCGGCTGAAGACTCACTACTTCAGTTTAGCATATCCTGACTAGAGCTGCTGATTAACTGTACATACTGCATCTCTGTTGTTAGTCATTAGCACTAAAACATAAGTAACATGATAGTTAGAATTGGATACTAACCCTTACCTATTCTGTTTCTCTTCTCGGTACTCAAATGTGGCACTTGGTGCCACGGCCCACCTGTCAAGTTGTTTTGCCTGCCTAAGGTAAAGTCATCCCTGATGGAGGATTGCAGGAATCGTGGGAAAGAGGGGTCCTTTCATCAGATTGGCTAGCCCAACACTGTTTCAGCCATGGAATGGCCAAATGGGGGAGGCAGCTTGATGGATGAGGTCTCCAGGACTCTAAAAATCTCCAAATCTTATTATGTGATATTATCTACTGTTAAATTCTGCTCCGTACTTCTAAAATTTTTGTTTTTTTTTTACTTCTAAAATTTTTTTTTTATTATTTATTGAGGATTTGTTCTGTTCTGTGTATTGTATTGTATTGTATTGCATTGTATTGACCCCCTTCTTTTGACACCCACTGCATGCCCAACCTACCTGGAAAGGGGTCTCTCTTTGAACTGCCTTTCCCAAGGTTTCTTCCATTTTTCCCAACAAGGTTTTTTTTTTGGGAGTTTTTCCTTGTCTTCTTAGAGAGTCAAGGCTTGGGGGCTGTCAAAAGGCAGGGCCTGTTAAAGCCCATTGCGGCACTTCCTGTGTGATTTTGGGCTATACAAAAATAAACTGTATTGTATTGTATTGTATTGTACTTTACGTTCACATTTGCGTTCACATGGCTATCAAGTTTTAAAGTTGAATCCATTTTCACAGCTAAATTTGTGGTCATGGATTTCTTATATTGAGCCACAGTGGATAGGTCGATGCAAGGGGGTCCCACTTGTGCCATTGGGTCTAAACAACATGACTTCTGTCTTGCTCTCATTAAAATTTAAAAAAATGAATGTAATGAACTGTTAAATCAATATCATTAAAAACCCTTAACAGAGTGGACTCAGTGGTGTGATGAGTTTTAAACCCAGACTGGAACACTTCCAGAATTGTGTGTTCATCCAAGAAGGACTTCAGTTGGGCATAGGTGACTTTTTCTAAAAGTTTGGACAAAAAAGGTAGCTTGGAAATCGGCCTAAATATTGATATAATAGAGTGGTTTAGACCTATTTTTTATCAACAGGGGTTTGAAATTTGTTTACAATTTTTAGGCACCACACTAGAGATTAAACTACTATTCATAATAGTAAGAACAGAAGGACCCAAGTTATCTGGAAACCAGCTGCTTTAAAAAGGGGAGAGAGACAGGTTTGAAGTGGTCAAACACAGACAAACGGTATTAAAATGGATGGATCATGAGAAGGTGGTGAAATGAGGGCCCTAGTGCTTATAACCTTCGTCTTCAAAAAAAGTGATGAAATTTATCACAAGTTTCCCTAGAAACTTTCAGATAGACAGGTTCATGAGCATTAAGAACAGAACTCAGTGTGTTAAAAAATACACTGGGGTTGTGAGAGTTAGAGACGATGACGTCAGAAAAAAAATTTGATCTACCAATCAAGACTTTCTGATAACACCAACTTTCTCTCAAGATTTCAAAAGAAATCTGCAATCTGTCCTTTTTCCACCTCCATTCAGCTCTCCTGCACTTCTGTCTAAAGGCACGGGTATTAGTATTTAACCATGGCTCTGAGCTGGGCATCAATTGCCTGCTTTTTAATGGAGCCAAAGAGTCCAGAGCAGTTTGGCAAGTAAAATTAAATTGAAGTGTTATCTACTCAGTATTGGAAGACACTGAGGGCTGTGAGGTCACTTTATAATTAAAAACATCTAAAGAGCAGTGGAAGATTTAAGAGCACGGCAGTGCCAAGCAGGAGTGCACGGTTTAGCAGATTGACAGAGAAGAACAAAATCAAATAAGGCAGGCGTATGATCTGAAAACATTGCATCACCAATTTCCAAATTAAGAACAGATACACACCAGATAAGACAAGATCCAATGTATGCCTGGGTCTGTATCGAAGGAGTGACGCTTCATAGGAGTGACATAACAAAGGAGTGACATAAATACCGTATTAAATGAGTGACATTTTATTGGAGTGACATAACGATGGAGTGACAAATTATGATTAAAATTTTATTTAAAAAAACTAAAATTATTAAAATTGTTAAGATTTTATTAAAAAAAACTAGAACCACTGAATTGTTAATATATTTTAAACTTGTTTACAATTCTTGTTCTCCATCACTGAAATTATCTTCCACCTTATAGTCGTTTACATTTCTTGAACTGAAATGCAAATTGTGCGCAATTCCACAAAGGTATTCGTCGAGGGGGATGGTTCCATGTCTCCTCACAACAGTTGCGAGCATCTCTTCTTTTCGCCAAAAAAACTGTTGTCGCCTCACCTACAACTTGGATGGTTGGTTGGATGGTTGTCACTCCTTTGAAATTTATATCTGAGGTTTCACTCCTTTGTTATGTCACTCCTTTGAATAGGACCGGTATGCCCATGTCCTGAATGGGACCATTTACAGACTGAATTAGATTAAAACAGCCCATTAAATCTAAAAACTCTTTCACCAAAGGCTTCTCACAGTGCCGGATTAACCAATAGGCACATGTAGCATATGCTACGGGCCCCGCAATTTCAGGGGCCCCCAAATGGTGGACCCAATATTTAATGAAAAAGTGTAGCATTGAAAAACTGGTCTTTAAAAATATTATCTTTACGTTTTTAAACTGTAAATTTCTTACACAACAAAACGTTAGGGGCCCAACACATAAAATTCACATAAATATTATAAGATTCTTATTATAATCGAGAGTAAAATAATTATTTAGTCCGGTTTGAACTGTTTAGAATCTAAACTTCAGATGATGCAGACCAAAAGGGCCCCCAAATTTGAAATGTGCTACGGGCCCCCAAAGCTCTTAATCCAGCCCTGGCTTCTCAGTATAACAAACATGAATATTAAACTCCCTAACAATTAAAACTTGGTCATATTTTGGCATAAATTTAGCCAAGAAATCAGAAAAGCCACTTATAAAATCCTTATTATACTTTGGTGGATGGTAAACCACTGCGCAGGGAAGTACAGGAGAACGACCCAATTGAAAGAGACTCAGTTCAAAGCTTGAGAAAGAAACAGCCAGAGACTACTTTTTACTATCGAAGTTAGATTTGAAGACAGTCGCTAAACCTCCATCACGACCTAAGAACTGCAGGGAATTAAAATACAAGCAGTTACACGGCAACAATTCAGAGAAGGTGCTGAACTCACAGAGAGACATCAAGGTTTCAGTTATACAGAGGAAGTACAATGACAGGCGAAGAAATCCTTTAAGATAAAAGTTTTGTTCATTACAGAATAGACAGATTTTACAAAAACAATGTATATATCTTCATATTATAATACATATTTCTAAATTAGAACTGAGGTAGGTTTTTCTTTTAAAAAAATTAGTTCATCCAGAGTTCTAATGTTTTGGGACACAATCAAGTTTTTAACAAAGAATAACAAGAACCTATCCATTATAAACATCAGTAGGTACATTCAAGGCAACTGCTTGTTTTTTTAGTGTCTGAACTTTTCTGAGCAGCTTTATCCCATCAATCTCAAGGAAAATCTTTTGGAAAAACTAAAACAAATACTTTAACTTTTCTGGGTAGACTAGATTTAATGTGCCTCATTCAGGACTCTATGAGCAACCGCTCTTTCGACACAAAGTCAAACCAATGGTACCCGAGGATTTTCCGGAGAAACACAGTACCAAAGGAGTCCAGTCTTCGTCTCAGGTCACTGGATAGTGTCCATGTCTCGCAACCATACAGGAAGCACCAGGACTCTAAAGACTTGGACCTTCGTCCTTTTGCATAGATATCGGGAGCGCCACACACCCCTTTCCAGCGACCTCATGACCCCCCATGCTCTCCCAATCCGTCTAATGACTTCATAGAAAGAGTCACCAGAGACAAGAATGTCACTGCCAAGGTAAGTAAACCTCTCGACAAGGTCGACACTCTCTCCGCAAACAGACACACTGCTGATGGCTGTGCCCAAGAGGTCATTAAAAGCCTGGATTTTGTTTTTTATCCAGGGCACTCGTAAGCCCAGACACTCAGACTCCTTGCTCAGTCTCTTGAGTGCCCCAATCAGAGCCTCCATTGACTCCGCAAAGATCATAGCATCGTCAGCAAAGTCAAGATCCGTGAATCTTTCTTTACCAACAGATGCCCCACAGCCGCTGGACCCCATGACCTTGCCCAACACCCAGTACATACAAGCATTGAACAGAATAGGAGCAAGAACACACCCCTGACGAACCCCAGAATCAACTGGGAAAAATGCAGAAGTCCTGCCTCCACTCTTCACAGCACTCACAGTACCAGTTTACAGGCCAGCCATGATATCCAGCAACTTTGAGGGGATCCTGCAAACCCTCAGGATGTCCCACAGGGCAGCTCGATCAACTGAGTTGAATGCTTTATGAAAATCGACAAAGGCTGCAAAGAATAGTCACCAGGGATTGGAATTTTGCTGTCAGGGTAAATAAACAACTTGACAAGGTCAACACTCTCCACAGACAGACACACTGCTGATGGCTGTGCCCAAGAGGTCATTAAAGGCCTAGGTCATGGTTTTTATCCAGGACACTCGCAAGCCCAGGCACTCAGACTTCTTGGTCAGTCTCTCAAGAGCCCCAATCAGAGCCTTCTTTGACACTGCGAACATCACAACTTCATTGGCAAAGTCAAGATCAGTTAATCTCTCTTTAGCAAAAGATGCTGCACTGCCACTGGACCCCACAACCCTGCCCAACACCCGGTCCATGCAAGCATTGAAAGAGTAGGGGCAAAAACACACCCCTGACAAACTCCAGTATCAACTGGGAGAAATGCAGAGGTTCTGCTTCCACTCTGCTTAGCACTCACAGTACCAGTTTACAGGCCAGCCATGATATCCAGCAACATAGGGGATCCTGCGAAGTAGCTCGATCAACTAAGTCGAACACTTTACAAAAATCAACAAAGGCTGCAAAGAAACTCTGTTGATATTTGTGTTGCCGCTCCATGAGAACCCTCAGTGCCAGGATGCGGTTGATGGTATAGCTCTTAGGTGTAAAACCAGACTGCTTTGGTCGCTGGTATATAAGCAAGTGATCACGGATCCTATTAAGGATGACTCTAGCAAGTAAGTTTCAATGATGTCTTTGGCAAACAGGGCAAACAAACAGTCAACATTGTAAAGGAGATTTTCTGCATTTTGTCTCACATTGGAATTGGAAGCTTAGCTGCATTGTTTGTACATGTTTTCTGTTTCTTTTTATATGTTCCTGCTAGTCAGGACAAACAAGTAATATGGTGCATATACTTTAAAGTAACATTATGTGCCATTTTTTACAGCTCGGGGGACTTCTGTCCCTTTATCAGCCCTTCATGACCTCTCTCTCTCACTATCTTCCTTTCTTCCTCTAAGCAGAGGGCCAGTAATCTGTCATGATTTGTCGCTCACTTTTATATTTTGTACACAATTTCTGGGTTTAATAATTTTTACATTTCTTGAAACCCAGGAAAGCAATGGTCACATTTACTTTTGTTTTAATGCATCCTTTATTATATTATTTTTTTGTGTTATCCTGTAGCACAATCTTGTTTTTTCTATGTGCACTGGTATTTTGGAACTGTTGACAGTTGGTAGGGGTGACATCAATGGTCCTGGATGGTCTGACATCACAGGTCAAGGGCTACAAAGGCCAGCTCCTTGGACTTCCTGGTTTGTCCACTTTTGTGGATTCAAAATAAAACACTAGAAATATTATGATTTTTGAACAGTTCTCTGGTTATGAAATGTTTTTTTTTCTGACTCTTATATCTTGGTTCTGGTCACGTGAACATTCAGGTAATAATTCATTTGTTTTGCTTTTTAAACTCAATTATTGTTTCATATTCTGGGCCTTGTTTATTTGATTATTTGAATCATGGTCATGCCCTTGGTTTATTTATTATTTCTCACACTATCGCTCTCCTGTTTCCAATTCCTTAATTTAACCACCATGCTATGCAGTTCAGTAAAGCACAGACTTTGTTGCCTGACCTGAGCATCTCAGGAGAGTATTGTGCCAACTTTAGAGCACCCATGACATGTAAAGCATTTATTGCATTCTAGTTATACATTTATTTTTCCATTTGCATTTGCCAGTGTGGTTTCTTCTCTCTCTCCTTGTGCCTTTTTTAAGCAGTTTTCTTGTGTCAATGTGTGTGAAGTATCTTGTTATCCTGGAAAATTTTTTGCTGACTAGGTAATCCATCCCAATATCTAACTGAAGACAAAGACTAAGATATGATAATAACCCCGACATTCTATAATTAGGTAGCCATACTGCATACTTGTTGCAACATACTGTTTAGGTGTAATGCTCAGTGGAAGACATCAGTAATCATCAAACCATGTTTCTCAAGATATATGATTACAGGAGACTGTCTCAGGGGTAAAGGTTCTGATCCCTACTTGCATGTAACACAGAAACAGTTCTTGAAGTAAACAACAGTTAAAAACTCTCCTGTTTTTTTTCTTTGTAAATGCATGTACATAACAAATATAAGGGAAAAAAGACTTCTGTTGTGAAATGAAGAAACAAACATCCCTCTAAGAACAGCAGTTATCCAACCCACATTTCAAAGTCTATATACAGTCTATATACAGTATGGACTTCCAGAATATGTCTGGAGTATTATTCAGGAAGATTGTTATTATTTAGCAACCCATGTTTATCTTCCTTTCTTAACAGAATCACAAGCAATCTTGGACAATTTTTAGAAACTCTAATAAATGCATATAAATATTGTCACTAAGCACTTTGTAAAATTTTAAAGAATATTAACTGAAATGGAAATGAGTATGTAGGTAAATGAGCTTACAAGCAAGAAGTAGATAAAGCAAGTTCCGAATATTAGGGATAAATGATATAAAAACAGAGCAAAAATTGTACAAACATTCATACATTTCCTGATGTGCCAAACTTGGAGAAAGAAATCTAGAACTGTTAAGACTGGCCTGAAAAACTAGATTTTGGCATGTCAGTGTGTTTGCGACCCAGCAGCTGTCCCCCTCCATGATTTTAGCATGACCCACCAGAGTGGCTGACCCTCTGTGAATTTACAACTATCGTCAAAACAGGGTTTGAGTGTTCCATGTAATCACCAGAGAATCAGGTCGTTATCAGTGTTTCCCAACGTTTGTGGTGTTATGACACATATTTTGGCCTGCCAGTGTGTTCGCGACCCAACAGTTGTCCGCCTCTATGAATTTAGTGAGACCCACCAGGGGTGTTACCCTCCATGAATTTAGTGTGACCCACCTCCCCCTCTGTGAGTTTGGTGCAATCATTAAAGATGGGTGGGGGTTCCAACGCTATCACCAGAGCATCAGGGCATTAGATGAATCAAGCGAGATCATCAATGTTTGTCTTAAATGAAAATATAAGAAAAGAAAAACAAAATGGAAAAAGTAGTGTCAGGGTTCAAGTTCTAGCTTAACCATGACAAGAGACAGCTAGAGGTGAGATATTGTAGCTTTAACACTAGAATCTCTGAAGCCTTTGTAGACACGGAACACACATGAAATGTATGTATTCCAAATAACAATATACTATTTACCCTATACAACTCCAGGCAGCTCACAACACGATAAAGAGACTTGAGCTGGGAGAACTTCAACTTCATCACTGGATGGGATTGCAGGCTGCCTACTGCTTGTGCTGGTCAACACATTTGCAAAACAAAAGACGCTGATGAGGAGAGGTGCGAAGCAATTTAAGGTGGTCTGGGATTACAAATTTTTTCATAGGCTTTAGGGATTCTAGTGTTAACATGGTTAGGGCTTTCAATTATAATTAAACTCAAATGCCACCCAAATCATTCTAACTACCATAAGAAGTAACTACTAGTCTTAAATGAGAGACAAGAACATTTGATCAAATTCTACACTTCTCAGAAATCCTGAAAAGTAAAGCATATTCTCTCAAACTAGCTTAATCTAATTCAATGTTGCAGAGAGCCTGGAGCTCTTTAGAGTTATCATGTCCTAAAAGATGCTGGATTTATGAGGAAGCTGTACTAACCATTGAACCACAGTGCAACCCTGAAATAAAATAATGTTAATTTTACATTTGTGGGTTCTGAGAAAATATCAAACTTCAAGTTCCTTGAAGAAGGGACCTGATAAGGGCAGTGGTCACTATATAAGCAACTGTTCCCTGATCGTTTCACCAAGTGCAAGGCATTGACTTTCAATGTGTGTAGAGTGTTATCAGTGAATTAAAACTTTCAGTGAGTTAAGTCCCAGCATTTTTGGCACATTGTTTTATCATGTCTACCCTGACCAGTGGTAAGATGCTCTATTATGTATTCTGGCTGGAAAAGGTGTGACTCTGGCAAGTACCAATTTCAGCAGTAACAGGCTTGGCTCAGTTTAGCTGAGTAAGATGGTCAATGTAGGATTTCTTTTTTTATTTGTTGGAGTAATAGAGACTTACTCCAGTGGGTAGCGCTGCTGCCTCGCAGTTAGGAGACCCGGGTTCGCTTTCCGGGTCCTCCCTGTGTGGAGTTTGCATGTTCTCCCCGTATCTGTGGGTTTCCTCTGGGTTCTCCGGTTTCTTCCCACAGTCCAAAGACATGCAGGTTAGGTGCATTGGCGATCCTAAATTATCCTTGGTGTGTGGGTGTGTGTATGCCCTGCGGTGGGCTGGCACCCTGCCTGGGGTTTATTTCCTGCCTTGCACCCTGTGTTGACTGGGATTGGCTCCAGTAGACCCCCGTGACCCTGAAATTAGGATATAGCGAGTTGGATAATGGATGGATGGATGTCCAATATTCACCTCACCCACCTGTTCGATCTCATTCCTCTGTGAGTGCCAGCATTTACACTTTTGAGGATTTATTCCAGTTCCTTTAACAAACTATATTGTTACTACTTGGAAAATCAGGACTGAGGAACTGGGCCCCCAGAGAACTATTGTGCAGCTTGCTTCCTATTGAGACCAAGGGTCCAGGATTGCTTGAGTTTTTCACTTGTACCTTGTGAAAGAAGCAGGATTGGAGTCAGGACAGGGCTTGAAGAAAACAAAAAAGCCAAAGAAATTTCAGGCATATCTGCTTATCTTGCCATTATGCCAATCATTGTGTTTGCAGAGTTTTATGTTGTTTTTTGCAAAAAAATATTACAATGTTTGATATTGGTTCCCACCAGTTGAGAGATTGATCAGAGTTACTAACACTCAAAGAATACTTACTTTGCATTTTTGGGGTGTTTGACATAAAATAAATAAAGAATTATATTTATCAAAGAAACTTTTGGGGGACTGAAGAAAAGGGAACTCATGTTTATTTGGGAAAATAGGAACACTCAAATTAAAGTTAAACCTGAAAGAGGGTCAAGTCACCCTTTACAGCTTTTAATGTTTAATTTTTATATTTCACTCTCCAAAATTCAAAGGTGATTTACAAGTAGTGAAGCATAGTAAAGTTGTTTACATTGATTTTCTACAATTTGTTAACTAAGCAATTTACAGTATAGCACCTTACAAGCAGCCACTACACAACAGTGCCTGCCCTTATCACATAACTTTATACTTGAATAAATCAGTGGTATAAGGTATGAGACAAGCCTTCTGTCCACAAGAATATAAAGATATCCATTTTTTCTTACAAATATTTTGTCCAAGTACTTGAAATTTTTTGACAGGTAGCATTTCTGCAGACTGTGTTATTTTGTACAGCCATTAAATGACTTGACAATGGTTAAAGATATATTTTATTAACTCATTCCGGCATATGTACTTAATTACTTAACACTTGGGAAAGATGATCAAATTAAGAGTTACAAATTTTTTAAAAGAAAAATAAATACTCTGAATCACTTCTGAAGTTAATGATGCCCCAAACCCCTTTGTCCACTCTTTCATTTATTTTGACATAATATGGTCACTTCCCTTCTTATTTATGTAGCTTGATTTCATCTATCCCAAGGTGTTTTGGGGGCATCTGCAGTTCCTAAAGTGACTGCCTGTTGCGGATCCCAATCTATCCACAGTAGTATGTTGAAGAGCTCCCCCTTTATGGATTCTGCTGTTCCTAACAGAATCAGTTGCAATCTATGCATCAACAATAATCCTGCTGCTAAACTCATTCAACTACTTCATTTGACTGTTGTATTATAAATGGGTACACACCACGACTTGGTGGTTATTCCAGGAGAAAACTTCTGCCAGATGTACCAACCACTTTATGGAAATATTAGGATGAAGTGATGATGTTATTTTATATTTTATAAACTTATTATAAAAGAATGTTATTGCAGTGAACAGTTGTATGACATATGTCTGCACTGAGTTACATAAAGTACGTTGCTTGAGAATATATATGACAAAATCACATAGGACATTTTCACATTCACGGTCATAAAGTTATTTTTTTCTGAACTAAAACACATTTTTCTTCAAAACACCAGCCTGCTTAAACCAATAACAGGGTGTTTAGAACAAGTGGCAACTTAATTAAGTTTATGGTTATTATTTGAATCATTTTTCAAAATCAACCAAAAAAGACATAGTACATTGATCTGTTCTTGTAAATTTTAGGTTGATCCCTACAGCAGTATCAGCCTCCACAATCTCAGTTATATTCAATTATATATTTAAGACAATTCAATATGAAAAAAGCAACAAATTAGTGAACCCCAAATAGTTTAAAATATATGTTATATTGAAACAGAGGTAACAATTAACAAGTCATTTACATGTTTACCTGAATGATTTTGTGCATCTTTTAACATATTCATAATGAACAAATATGGAACAGTACAAGCAAATAGTTTATATACATGTAAAAGAGCAACTTACAAATATGTTGTTCTGACTGTAATGTTGAAAAATTTTATAAGATAGGTACATTATTTATAGTATAAATTAGTTAATCTGAAATGCAAAATTTTAAAAATATTGTAAAAAGTAATGGTAGCAATATAATATTTTGATGAAATGGAAACACTTCATTACAATAAATTTTATGCATGCTTTACAATGTTGATAGTTTTTTTTAACTATTCGATTTGCTTGATTGTTTCCTTACAATTTTTTACCTTCTAAACCAGAATATACACAATTATGTTTTCAACAGTGCAAGCATGGTTTCTGAGAGGATACATGGTACAGTGTTTATAATGCCATGTAAGATAAATATTTGTTACTTAATAAAACTTTTTTTAATACGGTCATGACTTTCAGTAAAAGATAAACAAAGATCAAATGGTTTCTACACTTAATAAGAGATGAATAACATGATCGTTGAAACATTTGTATATAAGTTGAAAATGTATAATTTCAAAACAATCTTTATCGTTTGCCATTCAGTTCGTTTTAGAAAGAATTACTGTACATATAACTAGTGTCATAACTAGAATTACTTAGGCACTAGTGCAAAAAAATAAATTACCCCCACTCCATGAATTAAATTAAACCAATTAAAAATGACTGTCATCAATAACATATGTCAAGCAAATAAGTTACATAGTATAAGAGGTCAGTAGTCACCATTAACCTTGATGGAACTGTGGGAATGATATCACCACTAACCTTTTCACTCTGAAGTCAAGCATAATAATAATAAATCACTGCCACAGCATTGCACTGCCTGTGGTTTTGTCACTACATGTAATTTTGAAATTTATTAAAAAAAATCTCATTCAACATTTTTTTCTACTAAATAATTACTTTATTATCTCTGTCTGCATTTTCATTATTTAGCGAGAAACAATTAAACTATACAGCTTACACTTTTTTCTTTGTTTATTGTTTTTATTTAAATATTGTTTAAAAATGTCTTTTTTGATAGCGCC
This sequence comes from Erpetoichthys calabaricus, assembly GCF_900747795.2. NCBI lineage: Eukaryota > Metazoa > Chordata > Cladistia > Polypteriformes > Polypteridae > Erpetoichthys > Erpetoichthys calabaricus. The sequence goes on from NC_041397.2 coordinate 37,690,827, forward strand.
ACAATTCATTAATCCAGTGTTTTGTTGTTTTTTTTAGTTATTAGTCTCTTTATCCATTAAAAAACAGACAAAAGTCTTCTATTAAACAGTTTTTTAACTTCATTCATAATTTCTTCAGTTTTTAAAGTATATATAATTGGATTCAACAGTGGAGGTAGAGCAGCAGCTAAAGAGGTGTTGAAAATTCTTGTATTTACACTGACAGCTATTTTGGCCCAGGATGTGATATAAATCCCTAGGAGTGGTATAAAAAATATTCCTACTAATAATAAGTGGGCAATGCAAGTTTTAAACGCCTTTTGCCTTTCAGTAGCAGATGCTATTTTTAACAGTGTTACTACTATGCAAACATAGGATATAAGAATAAAAGTCAAAGGACCACAGAAAAACACAACTATACTGAAATATGCCATTGCCCAGTTGGGTGTGTTATCATTACAAGCCATGTTAAACATGGGGCCATAGTCACAGTAATAACTGTTAACTGTAACAGAGTTACAAAATGATAAATGTGTTAATAAATAAACAGTAATCACAGAAGCTACTAAAGGAACAGTTCCAGTAATTACAATAATCGACACCATTCTTGAATTTGTGTTTATTGTTTTACAATGCAATGGAAAGCATATTGATATTAGCCTATCATATGCCAATATAGCAATCGAAAAAGACTCCATTGCAGAAAAAAACAGCACAAAGAACATCTGGGTTAAGCATGATTCATATTTAACAAAAGTAGAAGCAGAAAGAAAAACCTCTGCAGATTTTGGTATAATTGTTGTGCTGTAACCTACATCTATAATAGATAAATTGAATATAGCAATGTATTTTGGAGTGTGAAGGTTGTCTACAAATAATATTATTGCCATGAGAAATCCATTTGAAAACAGTGTTGTCATATAGACAACTAACAAAAATATAAAGAAATATTGATAGTTCAGTAAAGACTGAAAACCTGCAATGTTAAACCCTTGTGGCTGCACAAAAGTCATATTTATTACCAATGACATGATTTGTTCGTTTAAATTTTTGAGCCTTTTTTTTTCTACCTTAAGTAAACTAAATAGATGTTATCCTTGGTGTTTGCAAAGCACTTTACAAGTTTTTCATCTTATCCCAGGTACGAACAATTCTTTTTCAAAACAACAAGACTTTACTACTATACCTTTCAGTTTATGTAGATATTCCAGAATAAACCTGAAATAAACATGCAAAAAATGTAAAACCTTATAGTTTTAATATTTTATCTGGAAAGCACATACATGATTAAATAACTTTCAGAGATGCTTTTGTATCATTATATTGCACTGAACTACTCCTGAGAGAGTTAATTAAGAGTTGACTTCTAAAAATATATGACTGTCAACACTCAGAGTGCATTATTAATTTCATATACTTCCAAGCTGATTAGTATAATATTTTTCCCTTACTGTAATACAATATAATGTATGTAGTTATAATCAATGTATGACTGTTCATCTGTTTTTTCTCACTTGTATAATACCAGTAATATTAATAATACATATAAGATTAATATTTAAGAAAAAAACAATGAAAATCTCTTTGTTATACAATATCAATGCATAAATGGAATATTATACAAACATATTGACCATTTGGTAAATAAAAACATGAATTACTGTAGGTCCTACCCTGATGCTGCTGAAGATTCAGTAGCATCTTAAATTTAGGAAGCATTTTATGGTCACCAACATCAGTGCACGATTAGATTAACAATTGAACATTAATGCTGCCTCATTACCAGTTGCCACTTATTTCACTTTGTACACCTACAATATATAATTACAATATATGCTTTGAAAGATTTTGAAGGCAGGAAAAATAAACTCTAGTATGTGAAATGCCACATACAAATTTGAAATCTATTTTAATTATATATTTAGGTATAATGAATGATATAGTGTTGTATAGCACAAGAAAAGAGGAAGAGGTGAGGAAGTTGGAAGGATGGAGAAAGGCTATGGAAGATGGACGATTTAATATAAATAGGAAGGAGACAGAATATATGAGGTTTAATGATAATCAGGATTCAGAAGTTAACCTGCAGGAGTGGATAAATTTAAATATCTATAATCAGTGGTAGCCCAAGAGGAAGACTAGATGCAGAGATAATCCACAGGGTTTAGTGGGGTGGAAAAATTAGAAGAAGATATTGGGAGTATTGTGTGATTGAAGAGTTAAGACAAAGAGTTATGTTTGAGAGGGTGAAAAAATTGTGGTTGTTATGTAGAGGTGCAACAGATGAAAGGTTTTCTGTTTTAACACTAAAATCCCTGAAGCCTACAAAAAAACTTGTAATCCCAGGCCACCTTAAATTACTTCACGCCTGTCTTTTGTTTTGCAAATGTGTCGATCAGCACAAGCAGCAAGTAGCCTGCTACACCCTAAACACTACTAACTGACCAAGCTAAACTTGGGCAAAAAGTTTTTCTATGTGTGAGGTGTCTGGAGTTGTATAGGGTAAATAATACTGTATATCTTTATTTGGAATACATGCATTTCATGTGTGTTCCGTGCTTACAATGATCTGTGTAAGAGTAGGAGGAAAGGAAATTCAAGACAAGAAATTCTGAACACATACCTAAACCAGAAACTTTTTCCATGTCATACTAATAATGATGTGAAATGCATAATGTGTGAAGACTTTAGTCCAAATATCAAATAAACACTTGCGCTTTTATTCAAGAGTATAACCAAAGTAAAAAAAAAAAAAAAAATCATTCAATTTACATGTTGCTGTCAATGAGTTAAAAACCCAAGCTCAAATGTCAATCGATATGTATTCTTGGATGTTACAGAGGTTAGAACTGCTACCTTGTAACCAAAAGGTTCCCAGGTTCGAGACTGGGTGCTCCGCATTTTGAGTAGTGAGCTGCTATTATTATTACTGTAATATAATAAAAACATACATTTGATTCGAGTCTGTAACACCTGGTGTAAATGTTGGCTAGTTGTAAAAATTAGCACTTTTTTTTGTTATTCAGTGTTATTCTGTCAGTGATGTTCATGTGGTACAATAAACTTACCTCTCCCACTCTGAGTTGATGGCGTTTATCTCCATTCTTTCTGTTACCGCTATCAGACTATCATGCGGCATTTGTGCATAGGCAACAAAGACACCTGTGCAGAACATGTGAAAAACGACAGGTTTGCTGTGATTTCGGACATCTGGCAACGTTTTGTTGAGAACTGTGTTTTGAGTTACAACCCAAGGGCAAAAGCTTTCCGAGTCTGTGGTCATAAAGCTTATTTAGCCGTTTCTGGACAAACGCAGAACTGTAACCCACAACACAATTCTGCTTGGCACTATAAGTAAAATGGGACTTCCACCTGCGACTAAAGTGACTTTAGTACGCAAGCAATTCGCCATGCTAGTGTTCAGATCTGGCAGTGCCATGCTGACAGTGTATGCACCCAAAATGATTCTATTGTTAAAGTGCTTCCTACATTGGTTCCATATTCTGAGAGAATGAAGGGTAATTGTATTTTTAGTGTAATGACAGTAGTTTATATTAACTGGGGCACAGAACAGGGAATATAAAGATTTTATTTCTATTGCAGACCAGACTTGTGGATATTAATCAATTTGTGTCAATGTCCAAGTCTTTACAGCTTGTATATTTGCGCCCAGTAATAAAATTAAAAGTTGGGTAGTGTCATGCCCCCTTCTGCTTTAGGTTGTTGTAGAGTCACCCTTTGGAAGTGTGAATGTTTCAAATTCCCGGTAAATGAAGTTATGCCTGAGTCTAATTTCTTAAAAAAATGATTTGTTAACTGGGGCAGCACGGTGGTGCAGTGGTAGTGGTGCTGCCTCGCAGTAAGGAGACTTGTGTTCACTTCCCAGGTCCTCCCTGCATGGAGTTTGCATGTTCTCCCTGTGTCTGTGTGGGTTTCCTCCGGGTGCTCCGGTTTCCTCCCACAGTTCAAAGACATGCAGGTTAGGTGCATTGGCGATTCTAAATTGTCCCTAGTGTGTGCTTGGTGTGTGGGTGTGTGTGCTCTACGGTGGGCTGGCGCCCTGCTCAGGGTTTGTTCCTGCCTTGCACCCTGTGCTGGCTGGGATTGTCTCCAGCAGACCCCCGTGACCCTGTGTTAGGATATAGTGGGTTGGATAATGACTGACTGACTGTCTGATTTGTTAACTTAATTTGGGGATGCTTTGAAATAGGAAGAGCAGCTTGGGAAGGATGGTCATCTTAACAATATTGATTCTCCCTGCTAATGTAAGGTAGAGGGTCTTGTTTAATTTTTTCCATGCAGACAACAAAATTTTGTTGAAAAAGATCTTTATATTTACTTGTAATATTTACCCCTAGATATTTAAACTGACCTGCTAAGATAAATGGGAAGGTGTCCAGTCTGATATTACATGCTAGACAATTCACTGGAAAGAGCATATTTTTATTCAAATTGATTTTAAGTTCAAATATATTTTGAAAATCTCCTAATGCTTTTAGAACTGCTAGATCAGAATTTTGTGGGTCCAATAAATACAGTACCATATTATCTGCCTTTAGTGATATTTTCTGTTTCAGTCCTTCTCTGAAAATCCCCTTTATCTCTTATGCGTTTCCAAAGTATGCAGCCAACTGTTCAATGGCAATTGCAAAGAGCAAAGGTGATAAGGGGTATCCTTTTTGAGTAGTGGGATGTTATCTGAAAAAAATATTTTTAATACAAACTGAGACTTCTGGACTAGTATAAAGTAGTTTAATTCATGCACATATGTTTGGGCCGAACCCAAATTTGTGCAACATGGTGAATAGATAGTCCCATTCAATAATATCAAATGCTTTTTCTGCATCTAAAGATAATAAGATCTCTGGGGTGTTAGACATAATGGGTAAATGTATTAAATAAACCTCTAAGGTTAGAAATTAAGTGTCTGCCTGTGACACCCCGTGTAGTGGGAATTAGGAACACCAGCCTACACTCTAGGTGTCTAGTATGTGGGACCGAGCGTGACCAGGATGATAGTGTAAGACAGGCAGATATGGACACAAAAAGGGTTGGGTTTTTGAAAAATAAACTGAGGTTTTATTTGCAGGTGCACTTAAAGAAAATAAATAATGTCCTGCAGAATCTATCTTACTAAACCACAGTTAATATATGCACGGCGGACGCACCGAGGCGCATGCGCACTGCGGCCTTGGCGCCCGCCCCAGAGTCCAGAGTCAAACGCAGCGGCTTTCCAAAACGCTGCGGCTTCCCAGAGTCAGTAGGTGGCGCCCAAACAACACAACCTGTAAGCGCCCAAGCAATACCACCTGTAAACTAGACTCGCGGCGGCGCCCACCCCAGAGTTAAACGCAGCGACTTCCCAAAACGCGGCGGCTTCCCAGAGTCAGTAGGTGGCACCCAAATAACACAACATAATGCGCCGTGGCGCCTGCCCCAGAGTCAAACGCAGCGGCTTCCCAAAACACAGCGGCTTCCCAGAGTCAGTAGGTGGCGCCCAAACAACACAACCTGTGAGCTACACTTGCTCTAATCCACTGTGCCAGTAATATAGATCACATAACGGTCACAGACTCTAACCCAGCGGCTTCCCAGACTCAGTGGCTGGCACACGGACACCACAACCTGTAACCTAAACTTGCTGTGCTCCACTCTGCCAGCAGTCGGTGTCAGCAAAGGCAATGGAATCACGTCTCCACAAAACGAAACCGCTTTAGTACAGATATGCTTATTTAATGAAATGACATTTCCCCAGATGCACCCACCCTCCATGATATGTCATCCATCCAGATATCGGACGGAAAAGAAACTGATTGCCATTCTTGGATTTCCGATTCGCTAGCGAATCGCGGGCTTACTTGTTTATATATTAATACACAGTCCAATACCGCAAAAGGACACACAAAAACAGTAAGTAGATGAAGCCCAAAAATAGTGGCTATATACAGTATTTATAGTATTGAATGAAAGTCCCAAATGAAAAAGAATACTGCATACAGTGAACTAGTGAAAACCATATATACACGAACCAAAATGAAGCTGTCTTCCTCCACAGTGCTCCAAGTCAGGAAGCTGCTCCTTCAAACAGTGTATACAGGATTCACCAAAACAAAAATATTCAAAATACAGAAAAAGTGTATAAACAAAAATAAACAGTGCACCAATAGCCACAACCCAAATAAATACCTCCACCAAAATTACTCCAGAGATATTTATATATATATATATATATATATATATGTATATATACAAGAACAAATATTTACAAAAAGCAAGGCACAAGCCATAATGCTTGGTAAATTCAAAAGCTGTTCTACTGAGTACCTTTCTCCAAGAAGATCTAGTCAGAAAAGAGAACCAACTTCTAGGGGCCATGAGTCCCTTTTATATTCGGCGCCCTTGTGCCGACCAATTAAGCTGTCCTACGTCATCTCTCTACAACCACGCGATGACAAGAACGCATGTGCAAGAAGTGGCGTCTCCTGCCCTGCAAAAATATTATAATAGTTCAAGCAGCCGGCGCACACGCGCATAGCTGTACCGGCTTTTGAGACGCAACCTGCGCTTCTGCCTTAAGTTAACATAAGCACATGGGATCCCTTTTCTAGACTGCGGTAAACGAATACTACGATGCTTCTCACTTTCTGTTACTCCTTTAGCGTTATGGAGTCGAGGGAGGCACACGCAAGAGTGGAGGACCGACAATGCCATCCCGGCCGGTTAATGGCAAGGCTGTCTCTCCTGCCTACACGAGACCTACCACGACACTCTCCAAAAGGCGCTAATAAGGTCAGAGATGACATCTATCTGTATTCTATAAAAAGGAAAAAGGCAAGTTTCCTTTCTTTATACTTTAACTTTTTATCCCAAACAAATGCCTCTCAACACTGCAGAGGACACTTGACAAATTTTATTTAATTACAGGTAATGCCAGTAAGGCACATTACCACACTGCCTTTAATAAATCCTGTTTGGTCTTGTGATATTACAGAAGGAAGCACTTTCTCAGTCCTTCTGGCTAGAACTTTGGAAAGTATCTTAACATCGCTATTCAGAAGAGAGAATGGTGTGTATGATGCACATTGTAGTAGGTCATTGTTCTTCTTAGGAAACATGGTAATTAATGCTTGGCCAAAAGTTTGAGGTAGAATTTTTTTTTTTACTTTAGCTTCTATAAACGTTGCTAATAATAGTGGAGCTAACTTGTTTGACAATTTTTTGTAAAATTCCACTGGGTAGCAATCAGAGCTGGCTGCTTTCCCACTTTGAAGTGAGTTTATAGCATCTAGTAATTCTGAAAGTGTCAGAGGTTTATCTAGTTCAGCAGCACTAAGAATAAAGTAGCTGTGGTATCTGTAATGAATCAAAAAACTCGTTAGATGGTGTCTTATCTTCTTTAAGCTGAGTAGAATATAAAGACTTATAGTACTCTCTAGATGTGTCTGTTATATTTTTATGGTCAATAATTTTATCTGCATCTACATTGTCAGTTACTATTATTGCATTAACACTAGAATTACCAGAGCCTACAAATAAACTTGTAGATCCGGTCCACCTTAAATCCCATCGCACCTCTCTGTCAGTGTCTTTTGTCCTATAAATTTACCGATAAGCCCAAGCAGCAAGCAGCCTGCTATTCCATCCCCCCACCACCGCAGAACGTGCACAAAGTTCTCCCAGCTCATGCCTTGATTATCTGGGAGTGAAATGCTGGAGCTTTAGAGGGGAAATAATAGATCATTATTTGGAACAAATGCATTTCATGTGTGTTCCATTTCTACAATAATCTGTGTAAACACATTGTTAAAACAGAAACGTTTTTCATATTTTAGTAGTAAATGACAAAATGTTGGCATAAACTATATGTGTGAAGCCTGAAGTGAAAGAAAAAAACATTACAATACGCTAATCGGCTTTGCCAACGTTTGTTTATTTCTTTAGATCCTCTTTTATGTATTAGGTTTTATTTTGTTTGTATACAATATTTGTTCATTATAAATACATTTTTTTTATGTTGAAAACATTTAACAAAAAATTGGGGTGGTTTTTTGGGGGCTGGCACGAATTAATCTCATTTCAATTAATTTCAGTGGGGAAAATTAATTTGAGATACAAGCATTTTGACTTACGAGCTCGGTCACAGAACGAATTAAACTCGTATCTCAAGGTATCACTGTATATGATATTTGAAATATACATTTTATGACCTGTATAGTACATTTCTGAAAATATTGTGGCACGGATGCAACATTATTCATAATATTCATATTCATTCGCATAACATCTTGCGCTGGTAATCAGTGACCATGTGTTTTGCGTGCTTTTACCATCCCCCCCCCCCGATCTTGCCAGTCTCCACGTGGCTGTATGGTACTGTTTCTTTTGTACTCCAGGACATGCAGAGGAAAAAATAGTACTGAGAGGTCAGTTCAGCGCTATATGCAATCATCAGATTCAAATGTTAAACAGTTCACACACACGCAAGGACCGTCCTTCCTACATTTACGACATGTGTACCTGGTGCAATGCACACACTTCTCTCTGTGCTGTGGTTTCTACTACACACCTCAAAAGAAAGAGACAATATATGTGACATTTTGAAGAAATCATTTTATGACCTAAATAGTACCAATCAGAAAACATCATCGCACTAATGCAACAATATTATTTGAAAACGAACAGCGTCAGATCGGGTGTGAATTTATGCTGGCGCTGTTACTTAGAATCAGATCAGGAGGGGCGGAGTTGGTACAGTGTGCTCGTGATTGATAGAATAATAATGAAAAAAAGTGTAGGAGTACCATAAATTTATACCCAATGTCCCATATATTTGTCTCTTTCTTTTTTTCTCCATGCTGCATTGACATCATGCACCAAAAGGCGTGAGCTTATTTAGTGCAAGCAGGAACAAGCAGGTGGCCAGTTGCTGTGCGCTATAACAAGCTTGACCTGGCAGTGATCAGCGCACATGTACTGTGCAGGGCATGTACAGGGCCACTGAGAAAAGAAGAGTGTTCATGGCTCACCTTGCAGAGGAACTTCGTTGTTGCATCTTACTAGAAAAGGTGATGGAAAAAGAAAAGGAGGATGCAACGCATCGACAAGCTTCTGTTCCAGACAGCCGCTTTCACCAGGAAAGTAAACTGACTCAGCGTCAAGTGTCCTTTCAATGTAATAGGAACCAAAGCACAGAGAGAAGTGTGCGCATTGCAACAGGTACACATGTCATAAATGTAGGAAGGACGGTCCTTGCGTGTGTGTGAACTGTTAACATTTGAATCTGATGATTGTATATAGCGCTGAACTGACCTCTCTGTACTATTCTTTCCTCTGCATGTCCTGGAGTACAAAAGAAACAGCACCATACAGCAACATGTGGGGACTGGCAAGATCGGAAAAAAAAAAAAAAACACGCAATCACTGATTACAAGCGCAAGATGTTATGTGAATGAATATGAATAATATGAGTAATGTTGCATCTTTGCCACAATGTTTTCCGAAATGTACTATACAGGTCATAAAATGAATAATTCCAAATATCATATATACCTATATCTCTGTTTTTCATAGACCATAAGGTGCATACTAATTCAGTGTGAGCAGGAACACTCAATAAAACTGAATTAAAAAAAATCAAGTGACGGTGAGATACAAAGAAGGCAGATTCACCAGCGTTTGTGTGTCAGCTTTTATCCATCCAGATCAGAGAACGTCCAGTTCCATTGCCTCAAAACACCACTCATATCTACAGTTATTTCCAGTTTCAAATAAAAACTAACAGCATCAGATTCCTAGGGCGGTAGTATGTATCGTGATCGTGACTGAGAGAATAAAAGTGAAAAAAAAATGTAACTTTTACAAGTACTATAAATGTACACCGTCTGTTACAGGCACAAACCAAATGTATGTGTTTACTGTATAATATTAACAATAAGAGCAGCTCACTACTGAAAACGGTAAATATAGGAGTCAGTCGGGATCGAATCGGGGACTCTTGATTACAAGTTAGCAAATCTTACCACTACGCCACGGAAGCTGTTGTATTGTCTTTGAAACTTTTGTGAAAGTGTTTATTTGATCTTTGGACTTCAGGCTTCACACATTATATACAGTAGTTTATGCCAACATTTTGTCATTTACTACTAAAATATGAAAAACGTTTCTGTTTTAACAATGTGTTTACACAGATTATTGTTAAAATGGAACACACATGAAATGCATTTGTTCCAAATAATGATCTATTATTTCCCCTCTAAAACTCCACCACTTCACTCCCAGATAATCAAGGCATGAGCTTGGAGAACTTTGTGCACATTCTGCGGCGGTGGGGGGATGGAATAGCAGGCTGCTTGCTGCTTGGGCTTATTGGCACATTTACAGGACAAAAGACACTGACGGAGAGGTGCGATGGGATTTAAGGTGGGCCGGATCTACAAGTTTTTTCGTAGGCTCTGGTAATTCTAGTGTTAAGGACTTCCTGCTTGTGGATTTGTTGGGCTAAGATCTTATTGGCCTTTTCTAATAATGATGTGGCAATTTAAAGATAAGCTGTTCCATTTCCTTAGTAAACAAGAAGTTAAATTGTGATTGCAAAACCTGTCTTTTCCTATTGAATGCCTCATTTGGAGACCTGGTGTATTCTAGACCTATTCTGATAATAGGTCATTGGTTTACAGTTTATGTTTGTGAGATATGTAATAGCCTGTCCTCTTATAAATGCCTACAGAGTTTCCCAGAGGTATACCTTCTGAGACCTCCAAGGATTATTTTGTCTCAAGAAAAATAATAAATTTGCTTGGATATGAATTCTGTACAGTTCTTATCAGCTAATGACAGGGGATTAAGACCCCAGCTACGTGATGAGTGTGTAGGACACAGTAATTTAAGCTCCATGATCAGAGGGGGCATGGTCAGAGATAACGATAATGTCATACTTACAGGATCTGATAGTGGGCAAAAAATTAGTGTCTATGAGGAAATAATCCATTCTTGAGTAACAATGATGTACGGGTGAGGAGAAGGAATATGGTCTTAGGTTAGGATTTAAGAACCACAATGGGTCAGATAGATTATGATCCATTACAAACTGTGTAATTATCTTTGCAATATTAGATGTTATCACCATAATATCTGAGGATCTAGCCAGGTCTGAATTTAAAACATGATTAAAGTCTCGGGCCATTATAATTTTGTGAGTGTTCACATTAGGGATAGATGCAAATACATTTTGGAAGAAAGCTCTGTCATCCGTGTTAGGTGCATAGATATTAATCAAAATCATTTTAGTATTAGGTAAATTTCCCATCACCTTAATGTATTGCCCTTCAGAATCAGATATTGCATCTGACACTACAAAAGGGAAAGTACTGTATATTAAGATTCCCATGCCCCTGGTTTTCTTTGTATAGCTAGAGTGAAAAATTTGGCCAGACCACTCTCTTTACAACTGGTTCTTGCATAATAAGTGAGTCTCCTGTAAAAATACTATCTTAGCATTTGGACTTTTTAACACTAGAATTACCAAAGTCTACGAAAAAACTCATAATCCCGGCCCACCTTAAATCCCTTCACACCTCTCAGTCAGTCTTTTGTGTTGTAAACGTGTTGATAAGCACAAACAGCAAGGAGCCTGATATCCCATCCCCCTGCCCACTGCCGCAGTTCAATTCACAAAGAAGGTTCTCAGTGCTCAGTGTTTATCTTGGAGTGAAGTGCTTGGAAAGGTACTTTGTTGTCGCTTCTTACAAGAAAAGGCGATGGAAAAAGAAAAGAGGATGCAACATCGACGAGCTTCTGTTCCAAGACCTCCGCTTCCCCCAGGAAGGAAAGTTCAGTGTCAGGTGCTTCTTCAGTGTAATAAGAACCACAGCATAGAGAGAGGTGTGTATGTTGCAACAGGTACCCATGTCGTAAATGAAGGAAGGACGGTCCTTGGGTGTGTGGGAACTGTTAACATTTGAATTTGAAGATTGTATATAGCACGGAACTGACCTCTCTGTATTGTTCTGTCCTATGCATCTCCAGGAGTACAAAAGAAACACCACCATGCACCAAAATGGGCAAGATCGGGAAAAAAAAAACTGCACTCACTGACTACAGCCGCATGAAAGTATGCGAATGAATATAATGTTGCATTAGTGCAACAATGTTTTCCGAAATGTACTATACAGGTCATAAAATTAATTATTGCAAACGTCATATATACCTATGTCTCTCTTTTTTGTCAGTGCGGCTTTGGCATCATGGACCAAAAGGTGCATACTAATTCAGTGTGAGCAGGAACACTCAAGAATAAAACTGAATTAAAAAAAAATTCACATCCACCATCATTCTCAGTCACGCACACCATTCACACCCACATCCACATTTTTCCCAGTCCTAGTCTGGTTCAAGCACAAAATCTGACACTATTTTCAAATAAAGAGGTGGTATAACAAAACATTCTGCTCCTAGGCTGACTGAATGAGTCCTCTTTAACCTCTTCACAGTTGTTATTGAGATAACTTGTCCACCGCTACACGTTCTCACAACATAATCACAAGTTTATGCATCTCCAGTGAGCTACAGGTAGTAATCAAGAGAGGCTGTTAGACAGCATTTGCTGCATAAGGGTTGTCCAACCTGAAACTGCATGCAGAAGAAAACAATTTGACATGGTTTAATAGTGACAGTTTTTTCAGAAATTGCCATAGATAGCATTATAGATTCTAATTCTAGTGACTGTAAAGCATACAAATGTAATAATTTTGTACAAACAGTAAACCTCTGATGCTACTTCTGAACATAGGGGTGGTGTGATTAGAGTGCTGGGCGGCACTCAAAGAAGCTATTTACTGATCTCCAGGGCACAGAAGATGTATCGGATCCAGAGGATCCCTTACAGAATTTCAATGTATTCATAAGTGACGGAGGGTTAGATATAATGGTCACTATGCCAGCCCAACAAACATGCATAACAATGAGACATCAACACACAAAGAAATCAATTCCAAGTGTATATGTGATCTGATGTCAGCCACAATGAGCAAAGTTTTCTTTAAATTTATTGAGTATAATCTGAAGCTGAAACATGCTGATCAACAAAACCTTCACTTGAAACGTCTTTTGCACAGTAAAACTTGTTTAAAAAGTATTACAACTTACTTGTCAAGTGTTTGCAATTTGTTATTTGTCACTTTGCACAAATTGTTCTCTGATGCCCAAATAGAGAAATTCTATGTACTTTAAATACCTGTTACAGTTTCAACAGGTTCTTTGACAATGAATTGAAATAAAACATACAATTACGTTGTTTTTTTAATGTATTTAATAAAATTATTTTCATTAATTTTTATATATGTATGATCTTAATGTATACATATACATTATTCATAATCTGAGATTTTCCTTCTTTGTTTTTTGTAGCCATCTATACCCGTATTGCATACTACTTGCTGCTCTTGTGTAGTGCCTATTTAAGTTTAGGCAACTCCTAAGCTTTGAAAATACATCCTAGTTTTTCTGGGGCCCTAATAATTGTTAGATGGGGCACAAACAATGGTTTAGGCCCTGAGGCTCCATTCCTGTAAGTCTGCCCATGTATGACACCCAATTCAGAAGAAAGCAGGGCACACTAGTATATGAATTTTTAATGTATTCATTAAATAATTACAATTATTAACTTAATAAGTAAAATATAAATGGTTTAGGACAGAATTATGGGAGAAACGTTTAATAAACCAAATGGAAAAAGGAATATGAACATTTTACGCTTAAACAAGTTTCACTTTCAGGCAGACTTTGCTCATTGTTCTATTTTATATATACTTTTGAGTCTGTCATGTTGGCAGCACTTGTCTCAGTAGTAAAAGATGAAAGTAAAAAACAGAATGATGATCAGACCATTATACAGCACATCTAATGTATTTCAAATGATATTAAAAGTCAGGTTCTTCATTGGTGAAGGATTAATGTGCTGGAAGACGATAATCCAGGCAAGTTTAAAGGAGTAATGAGAGTTTAGTAGGAATAAAAAGATGAATGGATTTAAACAACCCAGTTTGTTAAAGAGATATGTAAAAACTAAAGTATACGTGTAGTTCATTATTCTTGACCATTAGTAAAATTTAAATGTTAATTATGCGAGAATTTAAATTCATTTCATGAATCTACCTCATGGCCATAATTTTGCAAATTTAATATACTTTTTTTTTTTCTTCTTGTTAATTGCTTGCTGATGACAAAATGTTATTGTATAACATATACAAAAAGCAGCAATAAACCTCAAGCAAAAGGTGTACATTCAAATTTCAATTTTAAAGAAAAATGACTTGCAAGAAACCAAAAACTACAAGTAAAACATTAGGAAATATTTTTTCATAAATCTTAATATATTAATATAAATAAAAAATAAAAGCATTATTGATCTTAAAAAAGAAGCATTTATTTGCAGAATTGAACTGTAGATGAATACAGAAAATTACTAAAGGGATGAAAATAAAAAACAAATTTACAGAATTTTTAAGTCTGGGATTGTACTTCTTCCATCGAGTAATATTCTTTTTTTAAACAGTCACAAAACTGTGAAAAACAGCAAAGCAATAAAATATGAAAATTAACTTATTTATTCCATGTATTAATGTACAAGTACACAAATGTCTTAAATGGATTCACTTCATTTGGCATTAGTAATACCTTCACTACATTAATGAAATGTAAAATTATTTGTTATTTTTCTTTTAAAGATCTTTTTAACTTCTTCCATTATTTCATTAGTTTTTAAAGTGTATACAATTGAATTAAGTAAAGGAGGAATCGAAGCAGCTATAGATACATTGAAAATTCTGGTGTTGGTGTCAACAGATAATTTTAACCAGGACATCATGTAAATGATTAGAAGCGGCAAGTAAAAGATTGCTACTACAGTTAAGTGAGTAGTGCATGTTTTAAAAGCCTTATGTCTGCCTTCTGAAGATGTAATCTTTAAAAGAGCATATATAATGCATGCATATGATATAATGATAAATACTAAGGGAGTAAAAAAAAAACCAACCACACCGAAATAAATGGCTATCCAGTTGGGTGTATTATCATTACAAGCCAAATTGACTATAGGCCCATGGTCACAATAATAGCTGTTAATAACTACTGTTCTGCAGAATGACAAGCGAGTAATTAAAATGACACACGACACCGATGCTGCAAAAGGAATGATCCATGACAGACCAATAATTATAAACATTCTTGTATTTGTATTTATTCTCTTACTTTGTAGAGGAAAGCATATTGAAATGAATCTGTCATAAGATAAAATGGCAATTGAAACTGATTCCATTGCAGAAAGAAACAGCACAAAAAACATTTGAGTTAAACAGGTCTCATAAAGAACAAAATTGGTATTGAAAACAAAAGCATCCACTGATTTAGGAATAAGTGCTGTGCTGTAACTTATATCAATGACTGATAGGGTAAATATAGCGATATACTTTGGTGTATGCAGACTGTGTACAAACACAATAATGGCCATAAGTAAGAAGTTGGAGAGCAATGTGACCAGGTAAACAAGTGACAGGAATACAAAATAATACTGAGAATACCATAAAGACTTAAAACCACCAATGTAAAACCCCTGCGGTTTTACAAATGTCATGTTCACTTCTGATGAGGATTCTGAGCGTATTATCATTTTTTTTGTGTTGCAATGTATCTGAAAAAGATAACAGCATTATTAAAAATATGAAAGATTTAATGAATGGGACTAAATAGATATTAAACACTATACTGTAAACACAATAATGACTTTTTATAATCAACATACATATGTTAAATATGTTAAATTTTATGTTATATTTGATGAAAAAATAATCTGAAAGCAGGAAAGCTTTAAATGATAATTAAAAGCAACATACCATCAAAGAGTGTATCACTTAGTTAAGCAGATGTAAAATACCAGCTGATTTGTGTGGAAACTAGAGTGTGAGAAGATTATATTTCGAAAAATTGTTCCCGTGAGATTTAATTACATTTTTACCTCTCACAGGAATGAAGCTCCTGAGAACAAATACGCAGGTTAATTACATGTTTTGCTACTTAAGCAACATTCTATAGTAAGGTTTTTAAATTATTAAAAAAGCAGCAGTTTATTTTTTGGTTTATATATTTCTTCTATTTCAATTACAAGGTACAGTAAGACTCAAAGTACCATACCACATGCATTTCAGAACAGGTCATCCACTTGAAGCTAAGCATGTTTGGGCCTAGCCAGTACTTGGATTGGGGACCAACCAGGAAAAGCTTGGATTGCTGCATGAAGAGGTGCTGGCGAAGCTAGTAGGGGGGTGTTTACCCTGTGGTCTGAATGTGGATACCAATGCCCCAGTGCAGTTATGGAGACACAGTGCTGTAAAATGTTGCCATCCTTTGGATGAAAGATAAAAGTCTTGACTCTCTGTGGTCATTAAAGATCTCACCCATTCACCACCTAACAGCTAATATGTCGTAAGCATACTGGCACAAAATATCCGCTGTCACATCATCAAGTTAGATGCTGCTCATTGGTGGTGTTTGAAATTAGATATGCTGCTCACTATTTCAGTTGAAGATACTGTTTTCCTGCTGCAGTGAATGGGAATAGGTACATTAATAAAAAACCATGGGAATCACTAAAGTAATCATAATTAGCTTGCTGTGTGTGATGCTCTGCCGCTTTGTTGTTGAACTACAAACATATGTTCAGATTAATCAGCATCACACAGAAATGACCAGGAAGCTGTAGTAACACTCAAATATTAAGTTAATCAGCAGTGAATAGACAGCTAAGGATGACATTTATTGGGCAATCAAACTGAAGAAAACAACTTATATTGAAAATGCAGAGTTAATAATAATAATTTACTTTGTTTGACATTTACAGTTTCTTGCTTTCGGAATTTATTTTTCACATACTTCAACTTACTCAGACTTTTAGGGTCAGAGTGCAGGGTCAGCTATTTGTATAGCGCCCCTGGAGCATTTACAGGTTAAGGACCTTGCTCAAGGGACCAATGGAGATAGCATTCCAGGATTCGAGGTGGCAATCTTTGAGTTACCAGCCCAGATCCTTTTAGCCACAGAGCCATCACTCTGCCTATTTTGTATGAAGCTAGTGAGGTTCACCCATGAATGAGCTGCACATTTATAACTTTCATATCTAGAACAAAATGTCCCCTGTCAATGAGTGAGTATGTGCAACAAGTGCTTTCATGAACACTTTTACTTATGCAGATATCTAAAGAAGGCCTGGAAGCCTTCTGCAATGTTGACAAACTTCTACAGGTGGTTGGCGGTACAAAATTCTGGTAAGGCACATGCTCAGGACTGAATAGCACTATATAAGAGAGTGAAGTTGGCACAAAATATTACTGTCTATGATAACCTATTCTAACTAAATATTAGTGTGTAAACACAGCCAATTTAATATTTTTCTTGGTTTTATAAGAAATGTGCCTATTTTGATTTTCAGTTTTAATTTCTATAGTTGAAGAGATGCAATTTAATAAGTACTTGAAAGGCATTTATAGACTAAATAGGTACAAAACAGAATTGCTTTACTTATGTAAGCAAATTAATACATTAATAAGGAATACATTGATTTCTACACAAGGACATGCTAACTTACCTCCAATATTTAACAAATTTGTGCAGTTTAGATGGAAGATCAAAGACTTCATAAAAACAAGGCTTTACCAAATGGAGAACGGTAATTTAAAATATCATGTACTAAAATATATTAACTTTGTAATTATTATATGTTGATTATTAGAGGCTTCTGATGAATTCTAGAAATGCAAATTACAGCTAAGAATGTATCTTGAGCATGAAATGTGAACAAAATAAAAGTACACACACAACAAGAAAAGATAAAAAAAAAAGTTATTTTTTCATAGTATTTTCCAGGTATATAGCATAATGAAAATTGTGTTAATGTGTGGGTGTCGGGTTCCTGCCTTAAGCTCAGTGCTGTTAGATTTAACTTTAGCCGTCTCTGCCTCTCAATTAGTTTAGTCATATTTAAGAATATTATATAGTTTTATATCAGAAGTCAGTTGTCAAATTGGAGATTTAAAGTAATACTAAAATTATTAATTAATAATTACATAATTAAAGGCACAAAAACTGAGCACATTTCCTAATACTGCAGTGCATCCGGAAAGTATTCACAGCACATCACTTTTTCCACATGTTGTTATGTTACAGCCTTATTCCAAAATGGATTAAATTCATTTTTTTCTTCAGAATTCTACACACAACACCCCATAATGACAATGTGAAAAAAGTTTACTTGAGATTTTTGCAAATTTATTAATTGTGGATTAAATGTGGACTGGTTGGGCAAACTCCCATGCCACCTCCAGGATCCTGGCCAGGGTGTAGAGCTGGTCCAGTGTTCCACGTCTGGGATGGAATCCGGATTGTTCCTCTTGAATCCGAGATTCGACCATCGACTGAACTCTCTTCTCCAGCACCCCTGAATAGACCTTACCAGGGAGGCTGAGGAGTGTGATCGCCCTATAGTTGAAGCACATCCTCCGGTCACCCTTCTTAAAAAGGGGAACCACCACCCCAGTTTGCCAATCCAGAGGGACTGCCCCCGATGTCCATGCGATGTTGCAGAGACGTGTCAACCAGGACAGCCCCACAGCATCCAGAGCCTTGAGGAACCCAGGGTGAACCTTGTTCACCCCAGGGGCCCTGCCACCTTGGAGCTTTTAAACTACCTCTGCGACCTCAGCCCCTGTTATGGACGGGCCCCCTATATACCCCCCCCCCAACCCCCCAGAGTCCTCCAGCTCTGCTTTCTCTAAGGAAGACATACTGGTGGGATTGAGAAGATCCTCGAAGTATTCCTTCCACCGGTCTATAATATCTGCAGTTGAAGTCAGCAGGGCCCCATCTCCACTGTACAGAGTGTTGGTGGAGCACTGCTTTCCCCTCCTGAGGCGCCTGATGGTTTGCCAGAACCTTCTCGGTGGCGAACAAAAGTCGATTTCCATGGCTTCCCCAAACTCCTCCCATGCCTGAGTTTTTGCCTCTGCAACAGCCGATGCTGCCACACGCTTGGCCCGCCGGTACCCCTCAGCTGCCTCTGGAGTCCCACTGGTCAACCAGACCCGATAGGACTCTTTCTTCAGCTTGAGCTTCACCTCTCGAACCTTAGGTGTCCGCC
Source organism: Erpetoichthys calabaricus (assembly GCF_900747795.2). Taxonomy (NCBI): domain Eukaryota; kingdom Metazoa; phylum Chordata; class Cladistia; order Polypteriformes; family Polypteridae; genus Erpetoichthys; species Erpetoichthys calabaricus. Next base: position 37,709,989 of record NC_041397.2, read on the forward strand.
ACGGGTTTATCATTATATATTATATATTATATATTAATATGTACTTTTAAAAATGAAATGAACACCGTACTGTATAACATTTTGATAACAGTTTCACAGTGTATCAGGTGCCAGCTCCTTACATACAATCTTGTACGTGCATAGAGGTGTGATGAACAGCATGTTAGATCGGCAAAGGAAAGAAGGCAGTGTGAACACTCGTGAGGACACCAGTCCCCTTTGAAGATGTAGAACTTTACAGCTGGCCAGAAACAATAAATGGCCCTTTTAAGGACCACTGATCAGCTGCTTATGTTGGTATATCAGTCGACTTCTCATCTTCTTTGCCTTCAAGGGAGATTGCTGTCCTCACAAGTTTTCACATCACACAGCACCCCCCCTTCAGGATGTGTAGCTACAAAAAGTTAGAACTTATCGAACAATATAAAAGTGGCAAGGCAGTGAATGTTATCACATGCAACTTTGGCTAGTCCCACTGTACAATAACGATAATCTTGAACAAAAAAGGTTTACTTAAACATATGTAACTGTATCTTATGTTGTAGTGTATATCATATTTGACCTCTCCCCTATAACTATTGATATATGCCCATATCGACTTGTGTCCCCTGTGACCGGTATGTAAGTTGATACATACCTGAAATTATTCTCATTATGGTCAGTTAATGTACAGTACCTGTTATATGAAAATACTGTCTTTTTATTTTTGTTTTTAACATATACATCATGGAAGTCTGGATTACTGATCAGGACACAACACCATTCATGTCCGAAGCAAAGTTCTACACATGGCTCAGACAGCTCTGAGACATCAAGATGGCCTCACAAAGCATCATGGGGCACTAGGAAAAAATGTTTCCCATGTACTTCAGACTCTTAAACATGGGGCAGGTACACTTTCATTACCTGCGGGGAAAAAGTCATTGTCTACTGTGAAAATAGTATGACTTTACGTTTGGAGGTGTTAATTCTTTTTACAACCTCATCACTCTTACAGTAACTACAAAGCATTGCAGTGCTAGTCTGAGATCACAGTGTGATGAGGCTGAGGGGACAGCAATATCTATAAATAGAGGAGATGCAGGTTTCCAAACAAGATACTCGCCAAGCTTTGACAGCATTTTAATATCCTATCTATAAAAAAGTATAAATTGGAGACAAGATTTCCTTAGTTGAGTCCAATGCACAGGTTGAATGGAGTTTATTTAATGACAGGTATGTAAATACAACTCTTGCTCCATGAATACAGTGACTAAATGATATACAGCACACAACACCAGAACATTACATTCTTGTAGTACCTTCCATAAGACACTGGGGTGGGGGTAGATAATTATAAGCTTTCACTTCAAGTTAGAAAATACTACATCTTGTACCATATTATTTAATTGATAGCAGTACACCTTAGCTGCTTAAAAACATCTGATGAAGTTGACGATCACTACCTCACTTCTCTCCTATGAAGATGGGCTTTTCTTCTGTTTCAGTCCTCTTGATGTCTCCGTTAAATATTGATTTCATTCCTGTCTTAATTTTTTCATGTTAGTAAACATTATTAATAAGTTATATAGATTAAAATGATTGTTTTTGTGGTATGTGCTTTTTCTATTTAGAATGATGTAGGTTTCATACCATATAACCTGACAACAGAGATCTGAATTTAATTTCATTAATGCATTTTTGTAGAAGCAGTTGATAACAGACCATATCAGAGGAAAATACTGTACCCTGTTATTTGAATGTCTGATTTGTTTACTGTAACATTTAAAAAGTGTTGGACAGAATTACAAGAGAAAAACAAAATGCAGTCTTTCATTCTAAAATTGGTTTAATTTTAACGCTAGCGTAGGACAATGTTCCATTTCCAACATACTTTTGTGTTCTAGTCAGGGCATGTAGATGAAACCATAAGTCAAAAAGAATATTTGACCATCATGGAGCATATTAATGTATCTGTTAATTTAATGGGTTTGAAATTATTTTTAACATTGTGTTTCTAATTGGTATAAAGATAGATAGATAAATAGATAGATAGATAGATACTTTATTAATCCCAAGGGGAAATTCACAAATGTGAAAATGTGAATTTAAATGTGCCATAAGAGGATAAACAAGGAAAATCTGAAGGAATAATGTGAATATAGTAAATTCAGTAAAGGTGCTTTCTTTTAAAAAAAACACATTTTACTAAGGAATTATGTAAACAACATTCCTATTTTTTGATAAATGCAAAGAATATATTAAATTATATGTATGGATCAACATATTAGTCCGGTAAAAGAAAGGAAAAGCTTTTATTTTTACAAGGATAAATATATGGGCAAACTCATTGTTTTTTAATATACCAGTTTTTCTTTAGTTGTTGCTGATTTTGTGTTGGTTACTAAATATTTTCTGTGTAAAATAAAGAAATGGAGTAAAATCTTTAATGTAAAATATAAATTAAAGATTTTTTTTTTGTTTTAAATATAAATTATGTGGAAGAAGTCTACAATTTCACATTTTATTATATTTGGAAATATTTGCAAATTTCAGTATAAGAATATACATTATGAGGAGTGTTATTTTAAAAAAAATAATATGCAGTGTTAATCTGTACGTGATAAATCCTGGAATTTTACTTACTGTATATTTAGTAATTTTTTAAGCCATATAAAAAAACAAAACTAAAATACTCTAACACAGCAAAACAATGAAATATAATATGCAGTAAATATAAACTTAATTATTCTATATGAAGGTAAAACTACATACAGAAGATACATATAGTGCTCTTATTTAATTTTGCATTTTTAATCTTCTTTTTCACTCTCCATCTTTTCCCAGTTTTATGTATGGTCGATGTGCTTTATCAACCTTCTCCATACAGCTTGGTCCTGCACCTCCACCTTCTTCTCAGTCAGGCCCTTTTCCCTCAGATCTTGTTTTATCCATCCACCTCGGCCTCCCTCACTTTCTCTTCCCCTGCACTTCCATTCCCATCACTCTTCTGCCCACATATTCATTGTCTCTCCTCATTTCATGTCCATACCACTTCAACTTACTTTCCCATACTTTCTTGGATATCTCTACCACTTTTGTTGTACCTCTGATTGTTTCATTACTTACTTCTTTTTGTAACTCCACACATCTATCTAAACATTCATGTAAACATCCTTTTGTAATTATATTTATTTATATTTTGACACCGCAGGGACTGTACCTAATTTTGTTGTATTTGTTACAATAACAATAAAGATATTCTGATTCTGATATTTCTGTCTCATGCAAATTCTTCTCCCGTTCTCCCTTTACTGCCCATGTATCAGTTCCATACATCATTGCTAGTCTTAGCACTGTCTTATTAACCTTACCTTTAATCTTCACTTAATCTTCCAATCACATAATACTCCTTATACTTTCTTCCAGTTGTTCCATCCACATTGCAATCTATAGGTTATCTTTGCATTTAATTTTCAAATTTGGGCTACCACTGATCCTAGATATTTAACTTTATCCATGCAACATAACATAATGCCATCAGGATAAAGCCTGCACCATGGGGATTTGTCTTTTATCCCATGTCACAACACACAACCATAACCAGATCAAGGAGGTAAGGACTTCAAGAAGATCCCTGGTGCAGACCTTCTCTAACTGGGATCTTGTCTGTTACCCCAACACTGATTTTCACCTCAGTTCAATTTTGCATTTATAATACTTTCATTAACGTGGTTTTTTTTACTTTTTTCCACATTATTTCATATTTAGATATTAAAATCTGCATTAAAAATTCTGGTGCTGATGTTACCATAACATTTTAACCATGGCATCATGTCAATTATTAAAAGAGGCAAATAAAACATTGCTGCTACCGGTAAGTGGGTAGTACATGTTTTAAAAGCCTTGTGTCTCCGTTCTGCAACTGTATTCTTTAAGAGTGTTGATATACTGCATTTGTATGGCATAATGATAAACGTGAAAAGAAGACAACACCAAAACAGATGGCTATTCAGTTTGGAATATTCTCATTACAAGCCAAGTTGACTACAGGCTCAAGTTCACAATATTAGTTGTTCATAACTACTGCTCTACTGAAAGATAAGCAAATGATTAAAATGACACACAACATGGAAACTGCAAATGAAATGATCTATGAAAAACATATAATTAAAAACTTTATTTTATTTGTAGTAATACTATGTTGTAGTGGAAAACATTGAAATTAATCGGTAATAAGAACAAAATGGAAAATTAAATTGCTTTCAGTGCAAAAACAGCAGAAAACATTTGAGCTAAACAAAAATTAGATCTGAAAATACACACAAACACAGATATAAGAATAATTTCTTAGTTATAACTTATATCAACTACTAATAGAGTAAATAGTTGGTAAGCAGTGTTGCCAGATAAACAACTAATAGGAAAATATTACAGAAAATACCATAAAAACTTAAAACCACTAATATAAAAGTCCTGTGGTCTTACAGATGCTGACACAATATTTAAATACAGTTAGATCCATAAATATTTGGACAGAGACAACTTTTTTCAAATTTTGGTTCTGTACATTACCACAATGAATTTTAAATGAAACAACTCAGATGCAGTTGAAGTGCAGACTTTCAGCTTTAATTCAGTGGGGTGAACAAAACAATTGCATAAAAATGTGAGGCAACTAAAGCATTTTTTAACACAATCCCTTCATTTCAGGGGCTCAAAAGTAATTGGACAATTGACTCAAAGGCTATTTCATGGACAGGTGTGGGCAAGTCAGTCATTATGTCATTATCAATTAAGCAGATAAAAGGTCTGGAGTTGATTTGAGGTGTGGTGCTTGCATGTGGAAGATTTTTCTGTGAACAGAACAACATGCGGTCAAAGGAGCTCTCCATGCAGGTGAAAGAAGCCATCCTTAAGCTCCAAAAACAGAAAAAACCCATCCGAGAAATTGCTACAATATTACGAGTGGCAAAATCTACAGTTTGGTACATCCTGAGAAAGAAAGCAAGCACTGGTGAACTCAGCAATGCAAAAAGACCTGGACGTCCACGGAAGACAACAGTGATGGATGTCATTTCTATGGTGAAGAGAAACCCCTTCACAACAGCCAACCAAGAGAACAACACTCTCCAGGGGGTAGGCGTATCAATATACAAGTCTACCATAAAGAGAAGACTGCATGAAAGTAAATACAGAGGGAGCCCTGCAAGGTGCAAGCCACTCATAAGCCTCAAGAATAGAAAGGCTAGATTGGACTTTGCTAAAGAACATCTAAAAAAGCCAGCAGAGTTCTGGAAAAACATTCTTTGGACAGATGAAACCAAGATCAACCTCTACCAGAATGATGGCAAAAAAAAAGTATGGAGAAGGCGTGGAACAACTCATTATCCAAAACATACCACATCATCTGTAAAACACGGTGGAGGCAGTGTGATGGCTTGGGCGTGCATGGCTGCCAGTGGCACTGGGACACTAGTGTTTATTGATGATATGACACAGGACAGAACAGTCAAATGAATTCTGAGGTGTTCAGAGACATACTGTCTTCTCAAATCCAGCTAAATGCAGTCAAATTGATTGGGCGGCGTTTCATGATACAGATGGACAATGACCCAAAACATACAGCCAAAGCAACCCAGGAGTTTATTAAAGCAAAGAAGTGGAAAATTCTTGAATGGCCAAGTCAGTCACCTGATCTTAACCCGATTGAGCATGCATTTCACTCGTTGAAGACTAAACTTCAGACAGAAAGGCCCACAAACAAACAGCAACTGAAAGCCGCTGCAGTAAAGGCCTGGCAGAGCATTAAAAAGGAGGAAACCCAGCATCTGGTGATGCCCATGAGTTTAAGACTTCAGGCTGTCATTGCCAGCAAAGGGTTTTCAACCAAGTATTAGAAATGAACATTTTATTTCCAGTTATTTAATTTGTCCAATTACTTTTGAGCCCCTGAAATGAAGGGATTGTGTTAAAAAAATACTTTAGTTGCCTCACATTTTTATGCAATCGTTTTGTTCACCCCACTGAATTAAAGCTGAAAGTCTGCATTTCAACTGCATCTGAGTTGTTTCATTTAAAATTCATTGTGGTAATGTACAGAACCAAAATTAGAAGAAAGTTCTCTCTGTCCAAATATTTATGGACCTAACTGTATGCAACATTTAACAATAAATATGATGGAGTAAATCAGCTATGTTATGTAGCAATAATGTCATAATTGTTTAAACATTATAAACTATGTTTTTTCATAATCAATTCTATTTTATTCAATAGTCAGTGGTTTCTGACATATTTTATTTTTGTTTTATTTTCAAGGTAAAACAATCCAAAAGCTGGAAAACACATACTGTAAATATTAAAAACAATACATCATCAAAGTATTTATCACTTTGTTAAAAAGCAGTAAGTGATAAAAGATCAACTGATTTGTGTAGAAACTGGATTGCGCTAACCTCTTTCAATAAACTGTTCCAGTGAGATTTAATTAAATAGTCACCTCTCAAGGGGATGACACTCCTGAGAGTAAATAGGCTAATTATATCTTTCATTGGTGGATCATAAAAAATATTTATTTATTAATATAGAGTGTTAAACACTCCACAAAAAAAGGTTTTCTTTTCTATTATCTGATATTGTGTTAGAGTCAGCATTATGAAATCCTATGTTTACCCAGAACTCCATTTTGTTCCATAATGAATGATTTTTACATTTCCATACTCTAATAGTAAATATGTTTTGGTATTTTTTGATTATATTATATGAGTGGCAAGGGAACCCAAATAAAAGTCATCCTGTTTACTGCAAGTGTCCATAAACAGAACAAAATTGAGCATTAAGAAATTAAAAATAAATCAGCTCTCTGAAGTGGGTCTGGGTTGAGGAGCTCCATCAGTCAGGACTGTGTTGCTCAGACTAAGATGCCATCTTCCAGGAGTCCTTGAATATTTATCGTCTTGATTAGAAATAGGAGGATTTAGTTGATAGTGGGTGTGGCTTTGGTGCCCTTACTGGTGGCTTGTCAGACTTACAAAGTGGAAAAGAGACAGCATTCTTAGTGGTGGCACCCCCTCTTGCCCTGGTGTGGTATTGCATACATTGTCTGAGCCTTCTGAGCATGGGAGGTGATCCTTAGACATATAGAAATGAGCTGCATCTGTGAAATGAATAGCTAATTAAAATGTGCTATTTAATAACTCATACACTATTAAAATTGATTATGCTTTTTGTGTGATGTACCTGATCAAGGCTTTATATTATAATCAAAGGTTAGATTATTATCCTCTTCTCATTTCTTAGTCTTTTAGATGCTCCTAAATAGTTTAAAAATATTGTGATCTACAGTTTTGACCCAATTGGATTCTATTTTGTTACTTTTTATATTATTATTATTAATAATATTTTTTCTTACATTTATTTTATTTTATCACCATGATGGTGACGTTGTTACATGAAAATTATTGGACTTATTTTCTTGTGGCTACCACAATGTTGTTTATAACAACAATGCCAGTTGCTGGCTATGTAATTATCACTGTTTTTATATATCACATCATCATCTAGTTCTTTTGAAAGAGTGTGGTGGAGTAACATGGTCATCTGTGTGTTTGATTCAATTACAAAAGCAGAAATATGACTTGTGATATTTTTCACTACAAATTTGTTTTCTTTGTACAGGATTTTTTTATGACCTGTACTATTGCCTCCCCCTGGAATTCTGAACCCTTTGCCTGTTCATGACTACACATTTGTTTCATCCTGCTTTTGGCATTCTCCTTAGTGTTAGAGGAAGCTAAAAGTGCTTCAAATAGAATCTTATCTTATCTTATCAGTATGTTTAAATTATAATACTACTCCATTATTTTTATGCAGATTCATTAAACTGATAAAAACAGAAAAAGGAGGAGTTTAGCATCCTATTCTTAAATGAATAAAACTGCATATTCTGACTGCTATGTGGCTCATAATAAAAGAAGAACTAATGGTCTTTATTAGAACTTTGAAACCAGGCATGCTGGTGCCATTGCTATTCAGTAGGTCTCCATTAACCAAATGAGATCTTATTGTGTGTGTATTTTTTCTCTAATAGGAGTAAGTGGTAGAAACTCTGGTTTCTATGCTTTGTCTTCTGAACAATAAGAAGAGAGCAAATTACAATGTTCCCTAATGCGCTTCTTTTAAAGTCACTGGAAATGCTTCTTTGTGATTATCACAGCTGTTTCTCCTACTCCATAAATATAGGATCAAAATTTGATTGTTAAAAGTGACTAAGAAAAGAATAGTTTCAAATGATCTAGGCTCAGAACATTCAAAAGGAGATAGAGATCATTATGAAATGATCTATATAGTATTAAAAAAAAATTTGCAGACACCATGGCTTAATTGGTGCATCACATCTTTTCTCCCTCTTTTTGTTATGCTTCCATCATATTTTCTGTTTTGTTAATTTATTTCCTCCTTCTTCCACTCCTAAGTGGAGAGGACCTACATGCTTTGCTAATCACTCAGCTTACAGGTATGCGATCTGAGGACTTTTAAAGAAGGTATTCAATCCTCAATTCTTTGATAGAAATGTTGTTGATGAGCTGTTTTGTTGTCTCTTTGCCAACAGCCCTCCTTTACAGTCAAAATTCTTTATAGAGTATTTTTTCCATAGTTCTGTTCTTCTGGAGTTTAGCGTTTTAGATTTGTTTCTTGTTCTTGTTTTTTGGTTAATGATTTGTTCAATTTGGTAATAATTAAGGTTTAAACCTTGTTCTACTTTAAAATATTCACAGAGCCCAAATAAGAATGCAGAACATTTCTTTATTTGCACAATTTGATTTATGCACAAATGTTTCAGTGCATGGAGTGAGCAATCAATTAATCAATTCATCTGTTTTTATACTTTTTTTCTAATTACCATTACCACATCTAATCGTATCATCTCACTCTTAACACTAGAATTCCTGAAACCTATGAAAAAACACATAATCCCGGCCCACCTTAAATACCTTCGCACCTCTCCATCAGTGTCTTTTGTTTTGTAAATGGGTCTATCAGCACAAGCAGCAAGCAGCCTGCTTTCCCATCCCCCAACCGCCAGAGCTCATCTTGGGCAAAAAGCTCTCCCTGCTCAAGCCAAGGCTCCTTATCTGCATGTGTGGTGCCTGGAGTTGTATAGTGTAAATAACATATCGTCATTTGGAATATATACATTTCATGTGTGTTCTGTGTCTACAACGATCTATGTAAATTGTAGGATGAAGTGCAAGGCAAGAATCGTTGAACACATAACTAAAAAAAAAACTTTTTTTTCATACTTTAGTAATAATTGACAAAATGTACACATGAAGTGTATAATGTGTGAAGACTGAAGTCCAAATATCAAATAAACACTTTCACAAAAGGTACAAGTATAGCAAAACAAGTGCACTTTCATTCAAGAATATAACCGTAGAAAAAAAATCGGTTTAGGGTACAACACTGACACATAGCTTTGTTGGCACAGCGGTAAGAACTACTGACTGGTAACCAAAAGGCAGCCGGTTTGATTCCGAGTGCGCCCGTTTTGAGTAGTAAGATGCTCTTAATCTTACTATTATACAATAAAAACGTACATTTGATTTGAGTCTGTAACAGCTGGTGTGAATTTATGGTACTTGTAAAGGTTAGCATTTTTTTTTTTTTATTTAGTTTTATTTTCCCTGTCACATTCACGCTCCCCCTGATCTGACACTGCTGTTTTCACATAAAGACGTGCTATAACAGAGGTGAACTCAGATGATGATGAGGGTTCTACATCCGAGAAAGAGATCAGAAGCCCTACCTGCAAGAAATGTCCACTCACACATAATAACAACGCAGGTGCACCAGGTGTAAAGATGAAAGATGGTACCGTTAGGATGTAGCAAAGGTGGGCCAGGATTACAAGTTTTTTCGTTGGCTTCAGATATTCTAGTGTTAATATGAAGAAATGTATTGCCTCCTCCAATCAACTAACACCACCAGTAATTTCACACTCCTATCGATTCTCCTATTATTCTGAACACTACTTTGTTAATTAAGAGGGGTGTTTTGTTGATTTTCCTATTGATCTTAGAACTGCTTCATAGGAGGGGTGTATGGGCTTTCCCATCAGTTTATCCCCCCTTTCTGAAGGGGTGTTCGTTACTCATTTACCTCATTCTAACTTTGGAAAATATGCTGGTATCTTCTTTAAGATGAGGCAGAGAGTTCTTGTGCTTTCAGTTACATTGAGTTAATTCTTGAGTTACACTGTTTTTTTTCTTGTATTTTAAGTATTCCTTCTGTTGTGACTTCATATATATATATATTGTGACAATTAGAGGCACTGTCGACCCCTTGAACCCTCAGACCAGACGTCAGACACCAGATAAAAGTCCAATAATAATATTTATTATTATAAATAAGTGCACAAAGCACCCTCCTCTCCACAGTACTCAATAAATCCAAGAAATGTTTCGCCTTCTCTGTCCACGTGACATGGGACACTTCCGGGTCCGATAAAAATTCTTTTTCTTCACCCTGGAAGCACGTCATTACTTGTGTCGCTGTGATTAAGACGCACTTCCAGGTTATGGTGCAAATAATCCCTGGGCCTCCCTGCAGCGACTCCTGGCGGCCCCCGTGGTATCCAGCAGAGCTTAGCATTAAAAGTCCACTGTCCATAATTCCCTGCTGGCATTCGTGGTAGCTCCATACTGCAAGGAGGGCTCCATCTGGAGGCCTGGGGGTATTGGCTGGGATAAATAGCGGGCCATATCTCACAGTATCCCCGACCCCCCCCACCCCCAGCAAAGAACCAAGGTTCGAAGCGGCCAGCCCCACGAGGGACGTCCTCCTCCAGGAGGATCCATGTGTCAGGCCATGGCTACGTCGTCGAGACTCCTCGGAGAACCTAGGGGGAATGTTGTATCGGGAATCCCTCTGATCCCCTGTTCTCAGAGGACAACTTCGCCATAAGTGGCCCGGCCCGCGGGCAGTCATAGCATAGCCGCCGTCCTCCCGTTTGTAACCCCTCTGCGTGACTGGAAACACTTAGGAAACTCTGGCTCCACCCCTTTCTCCGACGAGGAGGGTTCCACGGCCGCCTCTGTAGTCCCAGTTCTCATTTCTATTTTATCAGGAGACCCGTGCTTCATTTTTGGGATCTCCTGTTTAATCTGGGGCATATCCACAGTTTGGGTCTCTCTGTGTGTATGAGAAAGCCCCTTTACTGTCTGAATCCCCTTTGATTTACATATGACCGGTGTTGGTGTCTTCAGTGTCGCATCGCTCCAGCAGACAGCACTATTCAGCTGCACCGGCTCGATTGACCCTTCCATCAAGCACCCGGTCCACGTTTCCGCCTCTCTTGTAGGGTTCGCGGTGACTTGGCACCTGCTACTAAATAATCGCGGGCCCGGTTCACACTGCGTCCCTATTTCATTATATACGGTACTGGTTGAACTCACCTGTACCACCGCATTTATCATGACGGGAGGCTCCTGAACAAATCGCCGTAGGTACTCGTCTATCTTTCTTAACGGCGCTTCAGCCGCTGCTCCCAGCTCTCCAACGATCTTCTTTATTGTTGCCACAATCTGCAAGAAACTGTGCACGGGCTGAAGCAAATTTTCCAGCTCGCGCACATCCAAAAAGTTATTTAATTCAGCCAGAGGTATGCACAGGAGATCACTAGGCTTACCTTCCGGCTGGGAGTCAATGAGCACGCCCGCTCCTGGCACGTGCTCTGACGGGTTCCGCAAGGGAGCCTGGGATTTGGAGTTTCTTTTCGGAGGTCCGCGGTGCAGCTTTTGGCTGGCTGCGATCCCTCTGTCTCAATTTATCGATGGACCGATCAGTCATTTCCTGGACCTCTTTACCTTTTTGTAGGGAGAGCGGTGCTTTGCTTGCCTCCCCTTTCCCTTTCGGAAAAACCAAGTCCGTCTTTTCCTGGGTGAAGACGCAAACAGCTGGACACGGACCTTCTCCTTCCCACAATCCTTCGTGGTGGGTCACATGTCTATCGCTGGCACCCAACAGTCTTTCTTGCTCAACTGCTCCACTGATGTGAGTGCACTACTGCCTTCAGAATTCACTCCTGCCTCCCGCACAACCTCCGGATGGACCCCTGGGAGTTATGCGCACGGGACAAAATGTGTTATTTTAAATAAGTTTTCAGATCTGCTCCTGGCACATACCTCATTGCATCGTCCTCTTCCGGATGCTTCTCCCGAAGCACGTAGCTGCTCCGTGGCTCATCTTGAGCACAGGAAATGTTGAGCCCTAGACCTCCGCTGTTGCTGGCGCTCTGCTTTGTCTTCTTTTTTCCCATGATGTCCTCGGTAAAGGTGAGGTTTGGCGATTTTTCTCTTCCTGTTGTGACGCTGTCTTCTTGGGGTTCTCTGTCCACAGAAATTTTTTAAATTCAGGTCCTCTGCCAAACCGACGGCCAGAGAATCCTGCCGAGACTACACCACTGTGATAAATAGAGGCACTGTCGACCCCTTGAACCCTTAGACCAGACGTCAGACACCAGATAAAAGTCCAATAATAATATTTATTATTATAAATAAGTGCACAAAGCACCCTCCTCTGCACAATACTCAATAAATCCAAGAACAATAATCAATAAACAATCCTCCACTCCCAGACGCTTAGCCACCCTGCCTCCCAACTCAGCTCACCCTCTGGGATTTCCCACAATCCTTTTATAGTCCTTGACCCGGAAGTGTTTTGCCTTCTCTGTCCACGTGACATGGGACACTTCCGGGTCAGATAAAAATCCTTTTTCTTCACCCTGGTAGCACGTCATTCCTTGTATCGCTGTGATTAAGACGCACTTCCAGGTTATGGTGCAAATAATCCCTGGGCCTCCCTGCAGCGACTCCTGGCGGCCCCCGTGGTATCCAGCAGGGCTGTGCATTAAAAGTCCACTGTCCATAATTCCCTGCTGGCATTCGGGGTAGCTCCATGCTGCAAGGAGGGCTCCATCTGGCGGCCTGGGGGTATTGGCTGGGATAAATAGCCAGCCATATCTCACAATATATATATTGTGGAAAGCCAGCCCCTGGACACAGACATACAGACACCAGAATGTCCAAAACACACACTTTTATTTTCTGCTATGGCACCACAATGCCTTATCCCAACAACTCTTCTTTCTATTTCTCTCTCTTCCTTGGACCTCCACTCCCCTCCACACAAGCTCTGTCTCCTTCCTCCCAACTCCGGCTCGTCTACTGGAGGGAGGCGGCCCCTTTTATAATGACCCGGATGGGCTCCAGGTGCTTTGTCTGACGACACTTCCTGGTGTGCTGGAAGTGTCAGGGGAGCACCCGGAAGCAATCCGGGTGCCCCTGGTATTTCTTCCGGCAGCACTTCCTGGTGTGGCAGAAGTGCTGCCATCCAGGGTTCCATACCCATCCGGGCTCCCCCTGGCGGTGGCCACGTCCTCCTATATGGATGTGCTCCCCACCTCCGTTCCAGTGGCCCCCAAGCAGACCCAGGCAGCTGCCCTCTCGTGGCCCAGGGGGAGGTATCGCCCCTCTCGTGGACCGTCCAATATATATATGTGTGTGTGTGTGATAAATTGTAAACAACAATTAAAACATCAACTAAAAATTCCATACCACATGATGTTTGATGTCAGAACAAAACGTAAAGTAATCCAGTAGAAACTTTCCTTCCCCTGAAAGCAAACTGCCAAAGCTTTCTGAGAGTGTGGTTCACTCTTTTAAAGTTGACTCTTGTAACCATGTGACCACACCCTGGGATGTCATCACATTGATATGTGGGCCATGTTCCCTAGTGATATGTTGCATCATAGCAACCAGTTCCAAAATGGCACTGTAAGATACCACAAACAACCGTAGAAAAACATTACAGTACATGCAGACCAAAGCAGAAGTGAGTTACAACAGATGGAAAATGAGAAAGGCAGATCTTTGGCAAGGCTAAGTAGGATGCAAATGAAAAACTACATAGAATGTTGTAGACAGGCCGGCAGCAGAAAATGCCAGATAATGTTATTTACTCCAATATATTATTTACCATAGAAAACAAACAAAATAAAGAAAAGAAACATTTATATTTTAAAAAATACTCTTTATTGGTATTCAGCTGTAATGTTGCAATACCTGTAATGGACTCTTTCCTTCCCTACTTGAGGTTGTAATTTATTATGAGTATATTGTTATATGTTAGGTTGCCCATGTACTGGTATCTATTTTCACCAGGTATTCCTATTTTCTCCTGTAATCCAAAGAGGTGTATTTGAGTTAACTGGAGTCTCCAAATTGGCCCACTGTGAGTGAGCGATGTCAGCTGGTGTCCCATCATGGTGAGTTTCTAACTCATTCTAAATAGTGCTTTGATAAATTCTGGTCCAGCATGACCCCGTAATGCATTCAATGGATTTGTATAATGCCTGTGTTAGGACTGAGACATGGGAGCCTGTATTCGTATCCTTCTGCATTTTAAATGAATAAATTATTCTATAATGTTTTATAGTGGTGGGATGATAAAAAGTGTACATAAAAAAAATTCTGTTAATATTTCCCACTTGTTTTTCTAGAAAATACTGTAGTTAGCTATTCATATGAAAATATGAACCAAAGTATTCTGAAATAAACATTATTAAATTATGCTTGGGGCTAATTTGCTTCGTTGCCAGAGTTTTTTTAATTTATGCATTATTTCTTCTGTTTTAAGAGTATATATAACTGGATTAAGCATAGGGGGAATGGAAACAGAAAGGGAACTATTTAGTATTCTTGCATTTGTAGAAATACTGTAGCCAGCCATAATCGTGAAGTATGTTAATAGCAGTGGTGTGTAATAGATTGCCACTAAAATCAAATGTGAAGTGCATGTTTTAAAAGCTTTTTGACTATCAGCAGAGGATAATTTACTCAGTGCTATGAAAATGCATATGTATGACAGTAAAATGAAACATAATGGTGCAAAATATGCAGTTATAATATAAAAAATGGCCATATTATAATTTAAAGAATAATCATTGCAAGCCAAGTAAATAACAGGTCCATGGTCACAAAAGTAACTCTTCACTACAAGAGCACTGCAAAATGATAAATTCCTTATTAGACCAATAAGGATTAGCACCAAAATAGTCATAATTAACCAAAGAATGACAATTATTACAAATATTCGGGAAGTAGTATTAATGGTGTGTTGATGTAAAGGGAAACATATTGCAATTAGTCTATCATAAGCAAGCAACATAAGTGAAAATGATTGCATGCCAACAAAAAAGTGCACAAAGAAAACACTACACATACATGCTTCAAACTTTACAAACCTGTGGTTTAAAAGAAATGTATCAATAGCTTTGGGGATAACAGCTGTGCTACAGCAGACATCAACGATGGCCATATGACAAATAGCTAAGTATTTGGGTGTGTGTAAGGACTGATCAAACCATATTATTAAAATGATCAGAGCATTTGACTGAAGCGTTAAAAAGTACACTATTGATAAAAATCCCCAAAACCAATTTTCATATGGTAAGTTGGTGAATCCACCAATATAAAAGCCAACTGGACGGACTAGGGTTTCATTGGAGATGACTGGTTCGTTCATTTCTTATCTTCTTGAGTTCTTCTTTATTCACAGATTGCAGTTCCACTTAAAAAGCAACAAATAAGACAATTTGAGAATATTTATTTAAAAATCAGGAATTTGATTATTTTTACTTTCACTTTCTTTGGCAAAATGTTAACACCAGGATAAGAAGAAAACTGAATACTGTTGTATTTGTGATACATGTTAAATTTATCAAGACATAATTGCTAAAGGATGGTAAACCAGAATTATCAAACAATCACCTCCATATTTTCTCTTGCAGTTGAGTTTAATGCTTTCTGTACCCAATTTCATTGCTATAAAAAAATCATCCCATGCAGCTTCCTGTAGCACTGCATGATTGATCTCTCCCTCTGTGTCTGTGTGGTGTAGCGGGTCCACAACTCAAGTCAAAAGGCCACTTTTTAAATAAATAGTCGCCGCACTCGCGACTTAGAGAGGGGGCGTGGTAGTATGGCCGGAACTGTTCCCGGGTGAATTTGTGATGCGGACGGTCCTCGCTTAAGTGCACAGGTTAGGAGTCGTCCGCATCTGTAATTGTTGCCGGGAGCTGCTGATTGCCACACCTGATCCATGTCCCCGGATCATATAATAGAAGCGCGAGGCGGATGAGCGGGGGAGAAATAAAAAAAAGAATGTAAAGAAAGGTTAAGGTGGAAGAAGACAGCAGGAAGCAGGATGGAGAAAGCTGGTGAGGGAGAATGAATGAGCAAGCGAGCGAGGGTAGGCTCGCGCTGATTGCAGGCAGCTGGGAGAGGCGAGCCCGAGTGGGGTGTTTGGCTGGCACCTGAGGGCCGACGGTAGTGGTCACTGGGGAGCCCAAGTCTCATTCTGGGTGAGCAGAACCGGAGCCAGGGATTGGAAAGCCCACCAGACCAGTACAGTGAAGAAGGTCAGCTGCATGTATGGTGACTTCCCTGGTGCATAGCCTGGATGGGGGAAGCAGGGGAGTCACCAGTAAAAGAAGGCACCGGGCTCCGACCCCACTACTATGCCCCCTCTCTAAGCCACGAGTGCAGCAACTATTTATTTTAAAAAGTGGCCTTTGTGACTTGAGATGTCGACCCACTACACGACAGTCTGCCACTGTGTTTACATACACTGTAATAACCCTGATATAAACAGAAACCTGGTTAGAGAAACCGGGTTATTGGTCTCTGAGAAACCGGTGTTATTGGGCCATGTAAACCATTAACCAAGTTACATTTAGGAATTTTGTGGTCTGTTAACCTGTACATGTGTTAGCTTCTCATAGCCAAGGGTAGGAAATGGTGGAAGCATCCACAAAGATAAATTTCCTGAGGCAAATGCTTGAGGGATCACATTATTGCTTCTCTTGAATGAAATAATCTGTCTCAATATTTACAAATCAATTAATTTATGCAGATAAGTTCAATATACAATGCCAAGTCTGGATTAGTGTTGGGGTTAATGCATTAAAATTAATGTCTTATGTAGTCCACTTACTTTTTAAAGGAATGAGAAACCTAATGCACTACTTATTTTATTGAAGTAAAAAGCTGTAAGGAGTTGCTTTATTATTATCCCAGCAGCACTGGGTAGATGGCAAGAAGCAGACATACTAGTATGCCACACCTTTACGAGACTCAGTTGCACAGCCAAGAAGAAAAAAGGAGTGCTGCGTGCAGTCCAGTAACAGAAACATATTAATAAAGTGTCATTTTAAGTTTTAATCCAGCTATTTGCTATGGACATGTTGAAACAGTCGCATAACACGGTTTTCATACGGTGAATCACTGGTGACCCAGGACAGGGATGTAAAAAGGGAATAAATGAAATTTACTTTGCACCACATGAAGGACTACATATATCTACAAAATACAGTAAAATGATAATTTTTGGCTGCTTTTCTGGTCAGTTTCTGGTCATGAAGGTTTATATATCAACGTGGATTTAATAACAAATGCTGGCAAGTCACATATGCAGTTCTTCAAACAAAAGAAGAAAAAGCAATGCAAAAGTAACACACTAACACATTGCAGTTTATAAGTATATTAATTGTGTATTTATATTTTATAAGTAATGAATAACGTAACATTACAGTCTATAAGTATATAACATACTGTATTTATTTATTTTTTTGTACGTAATGAGTAATGTAACTAAGTTACTTTTAAAAGTACTGTTCCCCACACTGCTCAGGAAACAACAATTATCCATGTAACAAAAAATAACAGTGGACTGACTGAATGGTTATGAGAGTTGGGGTAATGTAGTGCAACATAACATTTTTCTGGTACTGTAATGAAGTAATGTAACTCTTTACAGTTTAAATTCATGTAATCACATTCTAAGAAAATAATCTACTAATGCTTTCACTAATGCCTTTAAGAATAGGTATTCTATTTCACATAACATTTGTAGAGGAGAGTGTGGTTATGTGATCTGCATCCCTTGTCCATTTTGCACACAGGCAGTTGATTGTATAAGAAATAAAAAAACGTAGCATGCAAAACAATACTTACTACATATCTTAGTTTTTATATTTAACACTGCTTAACTTCTAGCAGTATATAGAAGCACTTTATGGATAAGCTAAGTTCATGAACACTCATCATTTTATTCTTTTTTATTTTTTATTTTTTGAAATAAAAATATAATTAAACTAATACATACCTGGATTTGCACATGTGTTTTTAGAATCAAAGTAATGCTAGGTTTCATCTGTAGCCTTTTGGTACGTCACAGATAATTTATACTGGTTCTTAAACAAAACACCACGAATGGATTCACTCAAGAGAGACAGGCTTATTTATAAAAATGATCTATATACATTAATTTAATGAGGGCAGAAGAGATAAGTTCCTTCGCAGCAACAGTTTCCATGCTACAATGCACCAGAGTATAAATTAAAAAATTCTAAATACTTAAAATGAAAAGTATAACAAAGTAATATATAAAAGTGGCAAAGGTTTGCAAGACCAGACAAAGTAACATAATAAAAGAAACGGTTTGGCAAATAACAGCTATTCCTGATATGTCAGAGTTATGATTTGATGAAATATTGATTTCTATCAGTTTTTCATTTTATCAGTCATCTACTCGGTAACATCAATTGTAAAAGACTTACCTTCATACTACAGAATTTGGGAGCTATGAAAATACCATGCATTTTTGCCACCTGAAATGATTTACTAATTTAACTTTTATGGAATAGAAAATGAATATTTTAAATAAATGCTTCAGACTAGATTAGTTCATGTACAAGAGCAATTAAAGATAAAATCCGTAAGAGTATAGTTACAACCTGAATTCCAGGGAATCTGAGTTATTTGATAAATAAAAAAATAAAATCTGTTGGGGTTCCAGACCATGAGACCGCCCAGCCCCCTCTGGGCATTCTACCTAACATAAATGAAACAGTCCTCTTTGTATTTAGGGTTCCCACTGGAAGGACTTCATGATGATGGTCATGCAGACTTCTGGCTTTTAATCCATCAATGTAGGAACATCATGATGCTTTGATTAGGTGGTGGTGGCGTAGGTCGCCACCACAAAAAAACGGGAAAAGAAACAGAAGAAAGAGTAGGAGTTAGTACGGATTTTAGAGCCACCATGAGTAGTTATTATAATGAATTGAATATACAGAGTATCAGCATTAAATTAAAGTGAGGTTATGAGAAGGCCATGCTAAAATAATGTGTTTTCAGCAGTTTTTTAAAGTGCTCCACTGTATTAGCCTGGAGAATTCCTATTGGTAAGCTATTCCAGATTTTAGGTGCACAACAGCAGAAGGCCGCCTCACCACTTCCTTTAAGTTTAGCTCTTGGAATTCTAACCAGACACTCATTTGAGGATCTATGGTTACGATTTGGAATACAGGGTGTTAGACATTCCGATATATAAGATGGAGCGAGATTATTTAAGGCTTTATAAACCATAAGCAGTATTTTAAAGTCAATTCTGAATGACACAGGTAACCAGTGTAGTGACATCAAAACTGGAGAAATGTGCCCGGATTTTCTTTTCCTAGTTAGGATTCTAGCAGCTGCATTCTGAACTAGTTGCAAACGATTGATGTCTTTTTTGGGTAGTTCTGAGAGGAGTGCGTTACAGTAATCCAGTCGACTGAAAACAAAAGTTTGAACTCATTTCTCAGCATCTTTCAATGATATAAGAGGTCTAACTTTTGCTATGTTTCTTAAGTGAAAAAATGCTGTCCTAGTGATCAGAATAATATGCGATTTAAAATTCAGGTTACAGTCAACAGTTACCCCTAAATTCTTTACCTCCGTCTTGACTTTTAATCCTAATGCATCGAGTTTATTTCTAATAACCTCATTGTATCCATTATTGCCAATCACTAAAATTTCAGTTATCTCTTTATTTAGCTTGAGAAAATTACTATTCATCCATTCAGAAATACCAGTAAGACATTTTGTTAGTGAATCAAGGGAAACGGAGTCATCAGATGCTATTGATAAATACAGCTGCGTTTCATCAGCATAGCTGTGGTAGCAGATATCAACTAATCGGTTGTTGCAGGTTTTTACATCAGGACCTGAATTTCTGTCTGGACTGAAAGCCCTATTGACATTAACCCATTTAAAAGTCAGACAAAAATTAATCATGTGGTAGGAGGAAAACGAATGGTGAGCTGCTTGTTATTGCATTCAGATTGAGCATAGAAGGCATAAAGTAAAGCTGGAAGTGAATAAGAGTATGAAATTGGATTAGATTTTACATTTTAGTCTGTAAACTTCAGTTAACCTGCAAATCCCCTCTAAATGTGCAAGATATTATGTTGGTTTTGATCCATCTGTAGTTTATTTCTGTACTGATGTTTCTTTTTTTCCTGCATAAAGCACACTAGCAAAAGGTTAAGGAGTAAATATAGTAAAATGGCCATTTTCTGGACCATCAGTATTTAGGGTATGCATGTGTAAAAGAGAGGTGCTGAAAGCCTTAGATACCTTTACTTCATGATCATGTGCTGATATTTGCTGTCAAAATAACATTAGACAGAGAGTAAGGTTAGGGGTGATCACCTTGTGCCCCAACAAGCTTTGATAAGTCAGCAGTTTCAGGCAGCAGCAGAGAAAAAGAAAATCCCATGTCATGAAATGTTTGAATCACAGCATGCCATAATTGCAAGAGCTGAGAGACACCTGAATGCTGACACCAGGGATTGCTGCTAAACATCCATGTTATATTGTGTGATTGTCACACTCATTTTCTCTGCTACTGCTTCGGGCGTATTAAGAAATTTTTATCAATAATGAGTGAATAAAATGTTTGAGCCTGCTCCCTTTCCTCCTTTACTGCTCCTCCTTACCACATGGGTTCTAGAGATTAGTCGAGAAGCCCCGTATTTGGGGAAGTGCAGTGTAGTAGCAGTCAAGCCCTTGTAAATTTAGACTGTAGTCCCAGGTACAAGTGCATTGCAGCTACAGTCTGTGTCTTCTTCCCAGATAGGGGGAAGTCAAACAAAATGACACCTTTAGCTAACTAAAAAGATGACAATATGTAAGTTTTTGAGGCAACTCAGACCCTTTTTTCAGAAGTTGCCTCAAAAGCTTGTATATTGTAATCTTAGTTAGCCAATAAAATGTGTCATTTTGCTTGACTTCTCATTACATCCATAATGGCTAACACGGTACAACAGCCCAGTATCCCAGACAGGGGTGAATGCAATGATCAGGACAAGTGCATGGGTGGTGAATATACATCATATATGGGTCCACATAACAAAGAATCAGTGTGTGGGAATAAACTCGTCTATATTTTAGGACAGCGTCACCCCCAAACCCCTTCCATGATAAAACAGCCACTTTCATTGCATTTTCTTCAAGAATTATGCTGCCGATAAAAGGGTATAGCAATTTTTCCAAAACATGACTGACCCAACACTGGAACTTTGTCGTATAATATTTTACATCAAGCAACATTTGTCTGTGCTATAGTACATTGTTAGAAAGGCATCTACATTTAAATATTAAGGAAATGGTGCAGTTTCAGCAGAGGCCAATAGAAGGTGATCTAGCTTGGTGTTGCTTCAGACGTAATTCTGTGACTTAAATGGAAATAATCTAGGAAGTCTGTAATATACTGTAAATTACAAAAATCACAGCTGAGTCTAAAGTTCAGAGAAGAATTGGACTGATGGGGAAATGTTGTGGCTGGTAGACAAATGCTCAAGACATGTGGGTTCTTTACCCAGGAGGCAGTTTTTCTTTCATATTTTAACTTTGCCCATTTGTTTATTTTTTGGAATTTTCCTGGTGTTATCTTGTGAGCTAGATATAATTTAACAAATATATCAAAATTTTGAGTTTATGGCATTGGTGAGCAGATAAGACACCATAGCTGGTAACCTTTCCAGTGCCACCAACTATCAAACAGAATAATTTTAGCCAAAATTAGAATAATTTGAACAAACTGTAAATTCCTAAATACTCTAAAAATGTGTTCATTTCTACTTTGAGTTTCTCCTTGTGTTTATCTACCTTGTGATCTTGACCAATTATGATAAATATATTAAATTTGTTACATTTTGAGTCTTTGGTATTATTCTACAGATTTTAACCCATGTGCCTGGAACCCTGAGATGGCAGCACTATCGATTGTCCCACCATGAAGCCTGGCAGATTTAATTATTTCACATACTCAAGTACATTTTCTATGAATCTATAGCAGGGGTCCTCAACACGTCGCTACCGGTAGCTCGCAACCCCTTTCCAAGTAGCTCGCCAAAGGGTTAATGAATCCTGCATAAATTTGAAAACTTGATTAGTCAAATTAGGGCTGGACGATCTTTCCAAAAAATCATATTATGATCCTTTTAACACAAAATCACGATCCACAATCTGAATTGCAATCTGTCTTTTCAATGTGGCACTTAAGAGACTATCCTGATTCAAACTCATCAAGACCTAAGTAGCACTTTATGTTAAATATTAAACAAAGTTGAATTCAATTGTTCTCTTGTTCACTAGCTAAGCGGAGTTAAGGAACATGCCCCAAAGCTGGCGAGTGAGTGAGGAAGGCCCCTCCCCTCGGCCCACTGTGTGCTTCTCGGATTCGTGCAAAAAAAAACGGTACCGAAAGTGAACTATGATACATAGCGAAATGAGAGAAGTCTCAAAATCAACTGGAATGTTCAAGCAAATTATAGAAAAAAACCCGATCTAAATCCGTTAAGTAGTTCTCTCGTGAAAAGCGGACAGACATACACACAGACAGGCATTGGATTTTATATATTACCAGTAACGGCGCACTGCGCAATAATGTGCAGTGAATACACTTGACTTGAGCATTCATAGTATTCATCCTCTTTCTCTGTACGTTTAGCATTCGTTTGCTCAGAGTTTGATGTGCTTGCTGCTTCCTGAGCAGCTCTTCTTTACTCCACCCTAGCGGCCCGCTGCTTCTCTTCTTTCGTCGGCATCTTTTCACGTTAAAACTGATTAAGTTAGTTTTTGTGTTGCAATTACTTAGTACGCTTTCTTTCATTTTTCACTTAATCTGGCACTTAAGTCTTCAATCTGCCTCAAGAATGATTAGCGAAGGTGGTAGGGAATGAGAACGGAGCCCGTACGCATGCGCCGCACGGCCGCCCTGCTGCATGCTGCTGAGAGTTGATTCTACAATAAAATAAAATAAAAATAAAAAGAGTAATAAAATCATCACCCCAAAAGCAGATAGTAGACATCACGTAGTATATGTGTACCAAATTTCAAGTCAATAGGCGAAACTATTTGCGAGCTACAGGTGATTTAAAATCCTAGACAAACAAACGAACAGCCATGGTAGCGTATTATAGAAGAAGATATATTTGTAAACCTTCAAAATAATGTGCAGTTAAAGTCTCAACAGCATTCTCAGCATTTCTGGAGCTTAGCAGAGCCAGATAAGTATAAGAAGCTTCACCAAGCAGCTCTGAAAACGTCTGCTTTGTTTGGGTCTACATACCTCTGTGAGTCTGCCTTTTCTGACATGAATGTCATGAAATCAAAGTTCAGAACAAGACTGATAGATGAACATTTAAATGACTCCATAAGAGTGAACCTAAGTAGCTACACTCCACCATACACCTCTCTTGTTGACTCCATACAGTGCCAGTCATCTGACTAACTAAAAAACACATCACACATGCAACTGGACCTGTGAATACTCTTGTGAAGTGAAACAGTGTCATGTAATAAAATGACAAATGAATAAATAATATCTGTGTATTTGTAATTGCATTGTTTTGTTTTGACAGCATTCATGTTTTACTTCAGTAGTATGAGATTTACTAGAAAATGCATACAGACGTACAAAATGCACTTGCAGGTGAACTACATATTTTTTGTGATGTTTTAATGTAAAGTGTGAGTTGTGGACACTAACATTTTGCAAATGTTCAGGCAAAACAAGCTTATTCAGTTTGTTTGGGTGAAATAAGCTATGAGAATAAACATTAGAAAACATGAGTAGCTCTCGGCCATTTTAATTTTGTTATATTAGCTCTCAGGGGAAAAAAGGTTGGAGACCCCTGATCTATAGAAAAACAAATTACTTTTTAAAGGTCAATTTATAGCAAGTAGTTTAAATAGATAGTACTGTATTCCACAAGGGTGAAGTGGTTAACTCGATTAGAATGGATCATCATGTGATTATTTTAAAAAGTACTCAGCTACCAGCTAAGTCAGTAACAAGGACAAGAAGGCATGTTGAACTGCTGCAGTTTAAAGCCCCCATGGAAGACTGGAAGGAAGATGCTCATGACAGGGAAATATGAAGAGTCGCAGCCAAGGAAAGGGATGAAGATCTACTTTCATATAGCCTGGGTATAGTCAGTTCTAGCTGACTCGCCTGGAAAAGGGTATTTGCACCAGTGCCCCAAAGTACTATAATTGCTCACATCAGCATTAGTATCAGAAGTCAAGGCATCTCTTTGAAGAAGCATATTTATTTTGCAGAAGATAATTAGCCAAAATGCTACAAATAATGTTTTTATAAATGTATACTGTTGATACACAAATATTAGTAGATAGACAGATGCTTTATTTGTCCACAAGTGGAATTTAATAAAAACAAACAATAATCCCACCAATACACACGTAAGAACTTTTGGCTTGGAAAACAGAGAATATAATAGTCTATAATAATAAACCTGTTGAAGAGTTTTTTAATATAAATATTCACTTCTGGTAGCTGTTTTATTGTGGAAAGCACTTTGGAGGACACCTCTACATAAAACATAAACCCCTTTTTAAATGCACAGAGTGTAATGTTTAGTTCTCTGTCAGTACTTTAGTTTGCCTATTCTTACACTTACCATCCTTTAGGAACAGAGAAAACACGCAAGCAAAAAAGCAGACTTTACTAAACTTAATCATATAGCATTATTCAAATATATAGTGCCATGCATGAAAACAAAAAGTGTGGCAATGGACACCAAGAAGCCTGGTAGGCCTACTGTTGGATGTTTAGACCTTCCACCTGGCTCTTTTCTTACATTCCTTGAAGTTCTGGCAGTAAGTCAGAACATTCTTGGTTTGAATTCCCCCCTCCTTTGTTATCTATGATTAGCTCTATCACTGATCTTATAAAGCTAATCTAAGTATGGTGTGGTCATTGTGTTTCCAAGACAACATTTTCTTTTTAAAATTAACTTTCATGTCTCCAAAAAGTTCTTTGAGGCACTCATATACTTATATCATTAGAGGCAGAAGGCTATATTGAGGCATGCTTTTATAACTTAAAGCGGGGGTTATAAGAAACTTCTACTATCATAAATCACACTTTCTGGTAGATGCATTTGCTTATCTTTTATTGTCAAACAACATCCCTTAGTAGCATTCCTAAAATTCGAGATTTACAATGCCAAAGGTCTTTTTACACTTTCTACTTACGTATTATCAAAATTTTCAGGTAGTTTATAAGCAAACACTAATGCAATAGTAGACAATGTACATTTTGCAGTAGTCAAGTTATGTAACAAGCTGTTTTAACATAGAAAAGAAAAGAGAATCTTTAAAAAGTACACTTTATTAACATTACAAAAAGAGTTTTAAAAAAGGCGTTGCATCTTCCTCCAACAGCAGCACAGTAGCAGAACTGTTAGAACTGCTCTATTACAGCCTCAGAGGATGCTCAGTTCCGTGAGAATTGTTCATGTTCTCCCAGTATGTGAATACATTTCACCTTCTTCCCATTTTGGGTTAATTGGTGACTCTAAATTGGCAAGGATTTAGTAATAGGGAAGAATAAAAAGATGGATGCATTATAACACATCTTATACTACAAACACACAACTGCTTACTACAAAACCTTCTATGTACAATTCATATTTGTGAACTACAAATGGAATGAAACAAGGATAAAAGTTCTGTGCTATGAAAAGAGCAGTATATCTGAATATGCTTATGATAAATATTGGGGAAAAATGACAAATTCCTAACTGCTAGCTGCTAACTGTTGACCCTTGGGATCTTCTCTGTGTATTACAACTGTGAAAAATGAAAAAAATGTTTGCATTTGCTGGTATCAGACATGTTTTTACAAAACAAATAAATTTAAAAAATCAAAATGTTTTAATCGGTACAGACATTCACATACAGTATGATTTGATTGTTTTTGTTTCTCTTGTTCATCATTTTATCTGTTTTCAAGAAATATCACACAACTGACTTTTGTCAATATCTAATTTTGCTTATTGACTACTGGAGTATACGGCCATCCAAGAAAACATAAGAATAGACGGTTCACTGAAATTCAAGTAAAAGAGTGATTACAACCCTTAATGGCATAAAAATCCACATTACATCCATTTGGATATCATTAGCTAGAACATAATGAATAAAACAAAGATGCAGTTTGTGTTAGAGCTCCAGTTTTTAAATAATCATAGGCATTTAAAATTTTAGGGAAGCATGTGAAATGTATTTGTTTGCATTTGCAATAATTAAAATGAACAGCCCAAACAATTGAATACAACAATATCTATTTATGTCACTTACAAAATTTTACTAAATATACAGTACAGTAATAAACATGTGAAATTTATAAAAGAAAATAAAAATGTCTGAAGAGCCTACTCCTTTTTAGAAAGTAGAATAAATTACTACAATATTAGATCTGCTGTGAATATACAGAGACCTTATTTTATAATGCAATGCTTATTTGTATGTATACTTGTACAATATAAATGTAAGAGTCATACACATAACACTACACAAACATTACCAATTGCTGAAAGTAAGCTCAGTCTGATATCCAGCAAGTTTATTTAAAAATTTACATACAAAAGGAAACTGAAAAACGTTTAAACTCACAAAATCAGAGTTTTGATTATGATACTGTTCTACCAAGATTAAAAGAAAATAACATTTTAGGTAATGAATCAGCTGTTTTTCTCTTAAAGATCTTTTTAATCTCCAGCATGATTTCTTCTGTTTTTAATGTATAAATAATGGGGTTTAATAAAGGAGGCACAGTGGCAGCTAAAGAAGTACTGAAAATCCGAGTATTTGTGTCTACTGATAGTTTTATCCAAGATGTAAGATAAATTGATATTAAAGGGATGTAAAATATAGCTACTAAAGCTAAGTGTGTTGTGCAAGTTTTAAATGCTTTTCTTCTACCATCTTTAGATTTTATCTTTAACAATGCTGAAAGAATGCAAATATAAGATACTATAATTAAAGCCGGGGGTACACAGAAAAATGTAACAATACTAAAGTATGCCACCCTCCAGTTTGGTGTAAAGTCATTACATGCCAAATTGAACACAGGTCCGTGATCACAAAAATAGCTATTAATAACAGTAGATCTGCAGAATGACAAACGTGTAATTAAATAAACTAAGACAACATCCACCACAAGAGGGATGCACGCAGAAATGAGTATAATCCTAATCATTCTAGTATTTGTATTGATTGTGACACTTTGCAAAGGAAAGCAAATGGATATTAATCGATCATATGCTAAAATTGTGATTGACATGGATTCCATTTCTGAAAAATACACAACAAAAAACATCTGAGTCAAACAAGTCTCATATAATATAAATTTTGAATCAAAAAGAAATGCACCTGCTGATTTTGGAATAATAGTTGTACTATAACATATGTCTACTATCGACAGCAAAAATATAGCAATGTATTTAGGAGTATGCAGACTCTCTGCATGCATTATAATTGCCATTAGAAAAATGTTAAAAAAGAGTGTAGCAAGATAAATAATACTCAGGAATAAAAAGTAATATTGTGCAAATGGTAGTGACTGAAAGCCACCAAGATAAAAACCCAATGGCCTGACAAAAGTTGAGTTCATTCTTGTTGTCTTCTTTTTTCAGTTTGTATTAATCTTCTTTTCTCATTTTTTATTTTGATCTGTAAAATAATGTTATTACAGTTAGTCCTAAAGATAAATTGTAAATATTTCACAAAATTAAAAGTTAATTTAAAAAGTATTTGTTGTCAACTTATTGTTTTCTAAGCAATGATGATATATAGATTGACCCATCAGATTCAATTTGTGCACTCACATTCTTGTTTTCAAAGTGATGTCAGCATCTTCAAGGGACAATGATGAGAAATACCACATAAATATTCTTTATAGACTTTATAACCTAAATAATTACATCTAATATAACTGTAACAGGAGCTCAACATTCTGGGGAATAAATTAAATTGACATGTTTCCCTTTGAGATATAATTAAACTTTGACTGATTTCTGCAGACATTTTTTTATATTGCATCATGTGCTTATTAAAGAGTACTAAGTATATTAAGTTTAAAGAGAACTTAAGTTCCTTTGCCACACTCAAATGAGGCTTTATAATGTGAGAAAGAAAAAAATGCAAGCTAGATTAATAAAGCACAATTTTAAGTATGCTCAAGGGTTAGAGATAACTGATTTCTCTAGTTACTTATGTAGAGAACTCCAAAAAAATGTTTTTACTGTGGTGGATATCAGAAAATTTCAAAAAGAGCAAACAATCCTATATCAGAAGATCTTAAGCAAACAATATTTAAGAAATGAAGCATTCTAATGATATTCAATAATGACGTAAAATGAGTATTATTCATTTAAAAAAGTCTCTGCCTTCATTCTTCAAACTTAACTAATAAGATTCAACAAGATTCTGTCATTGATATCACTTATTGACTAAAGATTACTGTGTGTAGCTAATTGGAGAAGTTAATAACAACAGTGTAGGTCAACCTTTAATAACTTTTGCTTGTCTGGAATAACACATCCTTTCTGTGCAAAGATTGTATTACTTTAAACTATTTGGATGTCACAGAAAAATATACTCCACTATTCATTTCTCTAGAGACATCTCTTCTCAGCCACATCAAAAGGTTGGAGTGCCCTCTCCAACCTCAAGCAAAGAGTTTAAGTATCATTGGGTATTGTTCACAAGCGAAAGAAGAAGGGAGTGCAAGATCAACAGGCAGATGGAGTGGTGTGTCTGCAGTTATGCAGACAATGTACCAGTCAGTCACGATGAACAGAGAGATGAGCCAAAAGGCAAAGCTCAAGATTTAACAGTCGATCTATATTCCTTCTCTTACATGGGGCCACAAGCTTTGGGTAGTGACCCGAATAACCAAATTGCAGACAGAAACGGCAGAAATTACCTTCCTTTGCAGGGTGTCTGTGCTCAGCCTTAGAGATAAAATGATAAGCGCAGACATTCGGGAGGAGCTCAATGTACAGCCACTATTCTTCTGCATGAAATGGAGACAACTGAGGTGGCTTGGATACTTTCTATGCCTCCTGGATGCCTACCTGAAGAGGTGTTTTGGAGCATGTGCAACCAGGAGGAGACCCTGGGACAGACATAAGACATATTCTATCAGACGGTTGTGGCGAGCGCCCTCTTCTACGTGGTGATGTGCTGGGAAGGCAGCATAAAGAAGATGGACGCCTCACGCCTGGACAAACTGGTGAGGAAGGCAGGCTGTATTGTAGGCATGGAGCTGGACAGTTTGACATCCGTGGCGGAGCAACGGGCACTGAGCAGGCTTCTGTCAATCATGGAGAATCCATTGCATCCACTAAACAGTATCATCTCCAGACAGAAGAGCAGCTTTAGCGACAGACTGCTGTCACTGTCCTGCTCCACTGACAGACTGAGGAGATCGTTCCTCCCCCACACTATGCGACTCTTCAGTTCCACTCGGGGGGGTAAACGTTAACATTATTCAAAGTTATTGTCTGTTATACGTGCATTTTTATCACTCTTTAATTTAATATTGTTTTTTATCAATATGCTGCTGCTGGAGTATGTGAATTTCCCCTTGAGATTAATAAAGTATCTATCTATCTATCTATCTATCTATCTATCTATCTATCTATCTATCTATCTATCTATCTATCTATCTATCTATCTATCTATCTATCTATCTATCTATCTATCTATCTATTCCCCAAGACAAGTGGTTGTGGGAAACAGATGTCTAGACATCTTTACTTAGACTGCTGCCCATGCAACCAGGACCTAGATAAGCAGTAGAAAACAGATGGATGAATGGCTCTCTTCCCAGATCCAAACTCTTTTTATTTTATTTTTTATATTGAGTTTATTGAAATCACACAACATTCCATGCAAATACATCAATTTTACAAGAATAACACTTAAACCTAGTAAAAATAAGCAAATAGATAGAGTAATAAGTGAATATAGATAAAAAAAAAAGTTGCCATCGCTGTACTTTGTATATAAGAGACAGATCGAATATTATTTAATTATTTACCTTTATTTATTTACTTACTTCCTACTTAACAAGCTAATACATGGTCCCAAATATTCTTTCTTGTGTAAAAAAGATTTCCTGTTTTGGATTTTAGGATTTTGGAATATTTTCAGGAAGAGTCTGATCATTTCTCCATTTTCTAATCTGCTCAACTAAAACAGGTAATTGCTCAAGACTAGTAACAATAACAAAGAGATGGAATTATGTGCCAGATATTTCACTGATCGAATATAGTCTGTATAAATAAATGAGTTTTGCCTCATCCACCTATTGACATAATTCCTCTAATGCAAATTTTATGGTCAGTTATTTCCCACCATCATAATTTTCCTGTGTTAACTTCTCTGAAAGAAAGTGAAGGGACATAGCTTCTCAGTGTACAGGAGTCTGAGAAAGTATTACAGTATTAGTCATACTACTTCTTATTTAAAAGAACGGGAGTATTCTTGGGAGGCATAGTATGGGTGCAGAGATGAACAGTTCCTTGAAATGCTGAAGCATCTGAAAAATTGCACTTCTTGTGTCAATCTGAAACTCTAGCCACTTTTCTTTGTCAGGAATGGGAGTGATTACAAAACTAGAAACTACCTAAAGACACCCACTAGCCTCACTTTATGAAGGTAGGTGGCTTAAAGTTCAGTATTGGTTTTATCTTGGTTTGGTCAATTTTTAACCCACAACATGTAATATCTTAACCAAGAAAGATAAAGGATGTCTTGTGGAGCTCATATGTTTCCATTTTCACGTTTTTCTTCTAATCATTGTGCAATGTGTTATATATACATACTGTATAATGTTTGATTGCTAATGGGATATTGTAATTTTTGGGAGTGACAAATTGAAATGCCATAAGTGCAACTACCTATTAAAAAATAATTACAGCTTTGCTGATATTGTGCCAGGAGGGCATCATCAAACAAGTCAAATGGAAACTGAGAACCTTACAAACATTGTACATGGTGGACTGATTTAA
The DNA here is from genome assembly GCF_900747795.2 of Erpetoichthys calabaricus. Taxonomy (NCBI): domain Eukaryota; kingdom Metazoa; phylum Chordata; class Cladistia; order Polypteriformes; family Polypteridae; genus Erpetoichthys; species Erpetoichthys calabaricus. The sequence continues at coordinate 37,741,244 of NC_041397.2, forward strand.
CAGGTTTAGAATATCATGTAGTTGCTACAGGTCACTCCATTCCTAGTTGAATTTTCAACATTTTAGTAATCATCCAAGCCACTAAGTAGCAAGTTTGCTTGCTGAACTAAAGTAATATTCTTTTGTTATTTTAAAAGTTGCTTGTCTCACTTCTCCACTGCTGAACATGGAAGAATAAGATCATTCTTTCAAGTCCAGGAAGAGAGGGACTGGAGGAAGAAAAGTACAAATGATTCAACTGTAGCAGGAATGTAGTTTCTATGTGTAATGTTGCTAAGAGAATGTCATAATCTAAAAGGACGCAGAAAGAGTATAGATGAATTTAATATGACATTACTTATAAAGAGTATGTTATTAACATTTTGTTGTAAATGGCTTGATTATACTTTGATCAGCTTCTGACTAAGTTACTCTGGAGTGTGGCTTACAAAAGGTGAAGGTCTTTGTAAACTTCCTTAGTAAATAAAACTACTGTAAAAGGGAGATTGGTATAGTGGGACCGAGAACTTAATATACTGTATACTACTTACGAGTAAGGCTTCAGAATTGAAATATTTGTATTGCACTAATATTATAATATCATATGGTCAACAGAGTACCTAGGGTCAAAATTGGAAAATCAGAATCACCAGCACCAAACCAAAATGACTAAACTGGAAATTTACTCAATAGCCAAACAGAAAGTCAAAACACCAGAAATTCAGTAATTAAAGTGTAAGAGCCATTTGCAAGTTATTTAAGCTATATTTAATGCTTGCCTAAATATTTGTGTATAGTTTATTTGAGGTTCTTATAACCCCTAGAAGTTGAATTAAATTGGTATATTCTAACTACTTTTTGCCCCTCTGACTATAGAATAGTCTCAGTTAGTGACCTGCCTTGCTGTGTGTAAGTCATTTACTTCATATTGTTTTCTTCATCCGATGATCTCCCATTGTTTCCTGGCATTTGTAGGTCTTACGGTAAACCATAATGTCACTCCATTAATGTTATTTCCTTTGAATGAAATGTATTGAGATGTAACCTCCCTTTGTCCAGGAGTCTTTCAAAAAGTATTGTTCCAACATGCATACTGCAGGCATTTACTTCCAATTCAAAAGGAAAGGTGTGGGCTGGTTGGCATAATATGGGTGCAGAGGTAAAAGCTTTTGTTGTCTACTTCTAACCCTAGATGGTTGGTTGTCTTTTTATGGATGAGGTGGGTGTGATCAAAATCATTGAACTTGTTTTACAGAAGTGGGAGTCTCAGTTAAGTATTGATTTTACCTTGGATTGGTCAAGTTTTTTATTCCAGAACGTGTAATTTCATAACTAATTTCACAGAGGAGATTTCATTGTCATTCAGTATATATGCAATGTTTAAAAGATGCATATCTATGAAAATGTATTCACAGCATGCCTCTTGATTATAAAGACATTAGAGTTTAGGCCGAACATTCTCAAATTATTGTCATTTCAGATGGATTTCTTCCTCCTTGAACTAAGTATATACTTTACTGTATATATGGAATTAAACATTCATTCTATATGCCTCATGATCTCTTCCGCACTGATTTTTTCCTATCACTATGCCGGATTCTCAAATTTAACTAGATGTCAATCTGTATTAGCATAACAGTATCTATATAGCTAAAATTATCACTACTGTATGTGTAACATTTGTTTTTGAAAATGTATTATTGTATTTTTTTCTTTTTTCAGTTTGTGCTATAAGATGATGATGCTTTATGTTTCTAATTGTGTTTTCCATTAGCTAATAAAAAATGTTGTAATAAATTAGCTTTTCTTATGTCTATTTATTCTTTGTATGAAACTGCTTGGTTTGATTCCAGGTCAAGCAGGACAGAGTCAGCCCCAGAAACTTTGGGTGGAATGCAGGAAACAACCCAGAAAATGGAAAAGTCAAATTAAGATGAGATAGTAAACCCAGTACTGCAATTAAAATGCATCCCTTGTGTCAAAGTTTGTGATTTTAGGTTAGTTTGAATTTTAGGCTGTTTATGTTTATATTTTCTTTTTGGATGATTACAGTTTCCATCTTAATTTTGCATATGTGTTCAAAATGTATTCATTTTCAGCAATCAGATGTATTAAACTAGACCTTTAGGGCCAATGAAGAATAAACAATATTATAGTTTAATTGGGTCTAGCCCCTTACCAACATTGTATTGAACAGAGACAGGTCATTGTAGACTCTGTGAAAATATAGTGGATTGTGCATATATTTTTGTAGCCTAGAATTTTCTCAACCCTGGTTTAAACCTTTACTTGAAGGAATCTTTCATGCTTTTCCAAAATGTTGCAACAAAACCATTCAGAGCATCATTCATGTCCGATATTGCATATTATAATGTTAATAGCTTTTTTATTCTGACCATTACCCTTCTAGAATATCATTCCAAGAATTTGCTATTAACTTGAAAGATACTCCAAATAAAAATCATATGCAACATATAAATCAGATCTTTTTCTAAAGGTGTCCATATAAATAATAAATTCTGCATAATAACTTTAGGTACAGTGTTAATGTCTTCTCATCAAAGCATTTTAAAGTTTCAAGTGTTAAACATCTCTTTTTAAGGAAACATTGCAATTATGAGGAATGGTAGTAATTTAGGAGTTATATTCATTTTCTTACTGGTATTTGGCTTAAACATCAGTTATTTAGAGAAGGCCTTACATTTTTTAACAAAAACAAAAACTGTCTGAGAAGATAAACATGAAGTGATTTTAATAACAACTTCAAATATATCCAAAGAAGTCTAGGTGAGGTCAGGTCAGGTTAGTGAGCATGTGCTGGTACAGTGCATTGCTGCACCCACCACATTACGAAACAGCTTTGGATCCCAGTTGTCAACTCTCCAGGCAGACACACAGTCCAGTCCCACTCTCCGGAAATGACCATCTATCTGCCGCAGCCAGGTGTTACATGGGTGTCCCCTTGGCCTGGTCCAGCCGCTCAGGTCCTTAACAATAAGGATCCTGCAAACCAGATCACCCTCGGGGAATCGCACCACATGGCCGTTGCCGTAACTGACGCTCTCTCACAATGCAGGTTATGTGCCTCATTAGGGACTCCATTAGCAACCACTCGTTCGACACAAAGTCAAACCAACGGTACCCAAGGATTCTGTGAAGAGACACCATACTGAAGGATTCCAGTTGTTATGGTGTATAAAATCTTCATCTTATTCTGTATTATATTTTGCTCAATCCCAACAAGATGAATTCAGATGTAGGAGGCATTATAATAAAAAAAGGCATATCCTCTTCCCTTATACCTGACTTTTAGAACAGTTGTTCATAGCTTAGTGCTAATTTGTTTACAGTCTGGGAAAGGAAGCCTGGATTGATACCTCAGGCTATTGATTACTTTATGGATGGACATCTGGGACATCAATTGTGTTTTACGACCTGGGAAATAAAGGCTGAGGCAATATCAAAGAACTTATTACCTGGGGAGCAAAATTCATCCATCAAAATTCAGCCAGCCAATCAGGTGCTTGGAACATTCATGTGCTGTGAAACCATGGCATGAAACTTTATAATAAATATGCCTCATTTTGAAAGAAACATTAGCAGAAGTAAGCTTTTTTTAAGACTATTTTATCCAGACTTTACTATCGATCTTATTTTCTATTACTTATTATTGTTTTTTTAATAAATAGTAACTTGTTTTCATCTTTCTATGCTTTGTCTTAATGTCTAGAGTGATTGAAGTAATAAGGTAGATTTCTAAGAGCACCTGGCGTAGCTGGAGATTTTGCCATTAGCTCTGTGCTGCGGGGTTTTAAGGCTGAGAGTGAGGCGCCACTCAATAGTTAGGGACAGTATGAGAAGAAGGTATTCTTGGCTGATAAATGGCCTATAGTCAAGGATACTGAGTCTTTTTATGTTTGAATATTTTCTTGGAGACCAAAAGTAACATTTAGGTCTGAGGTCTATTTAAAACATCATATGTTGTCCGTGCCGATAATAAATAAGTCTCTTGATGTGCTGAGAGAGTGACAAGTTGTGTTATACTTAAAGCATTTGAGTGCTAAAAGTTAGCCAACTGTGTGTGAGTCATTTGTAGGGCACTGTTGTGGTTAGGGCCTGAGTGTGTGTGAATCTATGTATGTGTGTGTTATTATTTAGGGTGCGGGAGTAGACCAATCCAATAACGAACTTGACAAAGAAAAGGGTAAATAGACGATAACACATTTTGGCGCTGCTGAGTAGGTTTAGTTGGAGTAATCATGTCACGCACCCCGTTTGTATGGAAATTTTCTAATCTAAACTTCAAGGAAGGATCGTCTTCGGGCGGCAACAGTGCTGTAATTACAGCCTGGCATTCAGCCGGCAGATGGCAGCCTGTAGTGACGGCATTTTCTAAGTTTTCTAGTCCAGTAATGTGGCCCGCTGTAGCAGCGGAACCGTCTCCGGAAAATATTGTGGAGACAATAGCTAGTTTAAAATTAGCTGATAAAAAGGAAAGCGTACAAAAACCTACAGGTTTGATAGGTTGGATGCTTTTAACTGCTTTAGAAACTTTAGAGGCAGAGATAGAAGAATTGAGGAAGGTTTTAAATAGGATTGAATTAGAGCATTCATGGACACGTGAATGTCTTAAAACAGCATCAGAAACAAGTGATGTGTGGCAAAAGAAATGCGAGAGTTTGGCATGTAGAGTAATAACAGCTAAAAGAAAGACAACACAGAAAAAGAAACCAAACAATATTCCTACAGCTAAAGTACATGCTCTTGTTGCAGGAACTTGGGATCCTGCAACATGGGATGGGAATATTGAGGATACTGATGACGATTGGATAGAGGAATGGGAGCAGGAGGAAAAAGAATTAAGCACGGTTGATCAACAGAATAGATTTTCCCCAGTACATAATTCCATGTGTAATCAAGAACGAAAGAAAGTGCACCCAGTTATAGAAGAAAGAATACAACAGACTAGAGGGGGACATTCAAAAGCATCATGTACTGTGCGAGATTTTACACAGGGTGAACTCCTAGATATAGGCAGACAGTATGGACAGAAACCGGAAGAGCGCATACTAATATGGCTCCTCAGAGTATGGGATGAAGGAGGAGAATCTGTGCAGTTAAGACAAAGAGAAGTGGGGCATCTTGGGGCTCTTACTACAAATCCTAAATTGCGTAATGTGCTTAGAGGGATGGCTTCTGAAGACATGAGACCCCTCACAGACTGGCTTGCTAGTGGAATACGTGTGGCATGGCAAGATCGTAGTGATCTACCTTTAGAGGACAGGTCTTGGAAAGATATTAGGGAAGCTACACAGCTTGTTAGGGAAATGGGAATTCAGGCAGCTTTATATGAGTTAATTGCAGACATTTCAGAGCCTTTTGAAGGACCAGATATGCAGCAGATGACTCCTGGGATGAAGAATAGATTAATCAAACAAGCACCCCCTTTTCTGAAGGGTGTATTGATTACTAGTCTGGGGGGAGAACAGATAGTGTCAGTCTGGGAAGTGGTATCTTTACTAGGTCAGATAAAGGAGTATGAGTATGGAAGTAGTAGTGGTACTAAAATCAGGGAGCTGAAAAAGAAAGTGGGTCCCTGGAGACCTGATAGAAAACAAATATGGTATGATTTAATAAATGCAGGGATCTCTAGACAGGAGATACATGGTTTGCCTACTTTAAAACTTTATGAGATGTGGGGTAAGATTTTGAAGAAAGGTGAACAACAGGAAGAAAAGCCCAGTGCTCCACCTTTAGAAGTACAACAAAAGCAGGGGCCAGTAAAGGAAGGTTCAGATAATAAAATAAAGGAGAAACGGTTTCCAGTTCTGGGCAAGGGATGGAAAACCCCTGAGCCTAGAGATTGAAGGGAAGGCAGGACCCCTGCAGCAGAGGTAAGGGCAGTAATGGTGGGGGATCGACGCCCATATACACCTCTGACAATTTTCTGGAGAAAGGGACAAGTACAGCGTGTTTTAGCTTTAATTGATACAGGAGCAGAAGTAACTTTGATTCATGGTAACCCAGATAATTTTGAGGGTGAATGTGTAACTGTTACAGGCTATGGAGGTAGTGAAATTCTGGCCAAAATAGTACAGCTGAGGCTTGCTATTGGAAATAGTACTCCTTTTAAAGCTCCTGTGTTGATCACTGCTGTAGAGGAATATATTTTAGGGATAGACATTTTACAAGGGCAAACTATAAAGACCGAGTGGGGAACTTTTAGTTTTGGAATTAGGTCTTTAAAAATTAGTCCTGTAAAACAGATAGTGAGGGGGGGGGGGGGGGAAGCTAAATGGTCACCTTTGGTTATACCTACCCCTGATTTCCCAGTTAATTGTAGACAGTACAGACTGCCAGTTGGCCATAAAGAAATTGGAGAAACGATTCCGGAACTACTTAAAGTGGGTATTATACGGCCAGCTGTAAGCCCATTTAATTCTCCAGAGTGGCCTGGAAAAAAAAAGGATGGGAGTTGGCGCATGACAGTGGACTATCGTGCGCTAAATGCAAAAGCCCCACCACTTACTGCTGCTGTTTCTGACATTGTCACCATCACGGAACAAATAATGGAAACAGCAGGGGATTGGCAAGTTGTTATAGATTTGGCAAATGCTATTTTCTCCATTCCAATAGCAGCTGAGTCACAAGACCAATTTGCTTTTACATGGCAAGATAGACAGTATACTTTTCAGGTCCTACCTCAGGGTTATCTCCATAGTCCGACTCTGTGCCATGGTTTAGTAGCTAGGGATTTAGCTAACTGTAAAACACTGGAGAGAATTACATATTTCCATTATGTAGATGACATTCTACTAACAGGAGACAATGAAGAGAAGCTAGATGAGGTTTTAGATGAGCTTATAAAGTACATGCGTAGTATAGGATGGGCAATAAATGATGATAAAGTGCAGGGATCTGCACGAGAAGTAAAATTTTTAGGTGCAATGTGGCTTGGGCCTGAAAGGAAAATTCCACAAAAAGTGATTGACAGTATTTTAAAAGTTCCTGTACCTGTAAATAACGAAGAGGCTAAGTCTTTTGTAGGACTGCTGGGGTATTGGCGTAATTTTATTCCTCATTTGGGATTGATACTTAGACCAATACACGATATTGTAAAAAAGAAAGCCATTTTTAAATGTGGAGAAAGTCAGCAAATTGCTTTTGATAAGGCTAAAGAAGCTATTCAAGAGTATCAAGGCTTGGGGCCTGTGCAAGCAGGTGTTCCCTTTGAACTAGAGGCCAGTGAACAAGGAAATGTTGCAACTTGGAGCTTGTGGCAGAAAACACAGGGGAAACGAGTTCCTGTTGGCTTTTGGAGTAGACAAATGACAGGTTCGCAGCAGGGGTACAGCCAGTTAGAAAAGCAGCTTTTAGCAGCTTACTGGGCCCTTCTACATACAGAACGAATAACTAAAGATGCTCAAGAAACTTTGAGAACTGGTTTACCCATCCAGGGATGGGTCAGAGATGATACGCAGTGGGGTAGGACAGGAGCAGCTCAAAATCAGACTTTGTGTAAATGGAAGTGGTATTTACAGGCTAGAGCTAAATTAGAAGGGAAAGAACCTAGTGCATTGCATGGTGCTATGGCTGGCACGGTTCAGTTTGAAGATCCGGTTGATTTTCCCCAGATACCACCTCTTGAACCATCACCCTTTTGTGAAGCTCCTGCATTTTCTGATCTGTCTGTAGAACAAAAAGCTAATTCATGGTTTACAGATGGGGCAGCTCAGTTACATAAAGGAATAAGAAAATGGAAGGCAGTGGCTTACCATCCAGTTTCTAATACTCAACATGTAGAAGAAGGGGATGGAAAATCTAGCCAGTGGGCTGAGTTGCGAGCTGTGGCTATGGTGCTTGAAAGACAGACAGAAAGGCCTATTGTGATTTATACTGACAGCTGGGCAGTTTTTCAAGGCCTTGTTACGTGGGCACCAAAATGGAGAGAAGATAGGTGGCACATACGTGGGAAGCCTGTTTGGGGTGGTGAAGAGCTCTGGGAGTCGCTATGGGAAAATGGACAAAGAGGAGGTGTTCTGATAGGGCATGTAAGTGCACATATAAAAAAAGGAAAAGAGGAACATGAGTTTAATAACAAGGCCGATGCCACTGCCTCAGATATTAGAGCAGTAAGTACAGAGGATAGAGAACTCATGCAAGCATTAGCGGCTTGAGGTCATCAAACCTCAGGGCATTTGGGTATTAAAGCATCAGTAGAATGGTGTAGGAAGAGAAGTGCCCCTGTTACTGAAAATCAAATGAAACAAGCAATTGAACAATGCGAAACATGTGCTAAAGTCAGACAATGGCCATTACAAAAAATATCAGGAGGGTCATTACACAGAGGTGAGAAGGTATGCGCAGTATGACAGATTGACTATGTAGGGCCATTAAGATCAGAATAGAACAAAAGATATCTTATGACTGCGGTGGACACTTACACAGGCATCATGCAGGCGTACCCTGTACAAAGAGCCACACAAGCTAACACGATTAAATTGCTTTCCTGTTTGGTGCAAGTGTATGGTATACCTGAAGAAATTCAGTCAGACAATGGCACGCATTTTACCGGTCAGGAAGTGCAGAAGTGGGCTAAGGAAAGAGGTATTATGTGGTTGTTCCATATTCCATATCATCCACGTGGAGCAGGGCTAATTGAGCATATGAATGGTTTGTTAAAACAACAACTTAGAACTCTAACAGGGATGTCCATCATGAAAGGTTGGTCAAAATACTTACAATGGGCTCTTTTCTGTTTGAATAACCGCCCTATAGCTAGCAGCACTCCTATTGGGAGATTAACAGGAAGCAATCAGAAAGAGAACTCTTTAATTGTTAAGCTTCAACAAACCAATGCCAATGTTATAGTAGAACAACAGGAAAATAAATTGAAAGTCTTTTCAGCTGTAGAATGGAGTCTGGGAGCTAATCTAAGCAAGAAAATTAATCTTGGACTAAGTGGTAATCTTCCAAAAGAAGTAGTTATGAATAATAATCTAACTCTAATAGAGCTGATAGAAACAGGAGAAAGATGGAGCATGTTAGCCAAAGCAACTGAAAATGTTAAAATTAATAAAGGAGATTTTATTACTTTAGAAAAGACTGATAAAGTAACAGTTATTTTGATACCATATGTATCTACACCTGGTAGAAAGGTCTGGATTAATAGTCCAGGAAAAGCACCCAGAAAGGGGGAAATAATAGCAGTGGGTCAAGGAGATACAAGATTGGTTATAATTGATGGACAGAAGCTGCCTTGTTATCTTCCTCTTTACAGACTTGCCCACAGAGCAGGCTAACAGTGACTGGAATCAAAAGAGAAAAAAAGCAGAAGAAGAAGAGAAACAGTGATGACGGAAGAGCGACGTCAGAGAACAAAACAAAGACACGTGTGACCAGTTTTCATCCGATCGTCAGTCAACAGCATTCTCATGAACATTGATTGCTAAATCAAACGCCGCCCTGGGACTTTCATCCTTGACATCACTGATTCCTTTCAGTAAGCTTTTTTTAAGACTATTTTATCCAGAGTTTACTATCGATCTTATTTTCTATTACTTATTATTGTTCTTTAATAAATAGTAACTTGTTTTCATCTTTCTATGCTTTGTCTTAATGTCTAGAGTGATTGAAGTAATAAGGTAGATTTCTAAGAGCACCTGGCGTAGCTGGAGATTTTGCCATTAGCTCTGTGCTGCGTGGTTTTAAGGCTGAGAGTGAGGCACCACTCAATAGTTAGGGACAGTATGAGAAGAAGGTATTCTTGGCTGATAAATGGCCTATAGTCAAGGATACTGAGTCTTTGTATGTTTTAATATTTTCTTGGAGACCAAAAGTAACATTTAGGTCTGAGGTCTATTTAAAACATCATATGTTGTCCATGCCGATAATAAATAAGTCTCTTGATGTGCTGAGAGAGTGACAAGTTGTGTTACATTTAAAGCATTTGTGTGGTTTTTAAGTGCTAAAAGTTAGCCAACTGTGTGTGAGTCATTTGTAGGGCACTGTTGTGGTTAGGGTCTGAGTGTGTGTGAATCTATGTATGTGTGTGTTATTATTTAGGGTGCGGGAGTAGACCAATCCAATAATGAACTTGACAAAGAAAAGGGTAAATAGACAATAACACACCAGTCTTCATCTCAGGTCACTGGATAATATCCATATTTCGCAACCATATATCGCAATAGGAAGCACCAGGACCCTAAAGACTTGGAATTTTATCCGTTTGCAAAGATATCAGAAGTGCCACAAACCCATTTCCAGCGATCTCATTACCCCATGCTCTCCTAATACGTCTACTGACATCAAAAGAAGAGTCACCAGAGACATGAATGTGGCTGTCAAGGTAAGTAAAGCTCTTGACAAGGCTGACATTCTCTCTAAAGTGAGACACACTGCTGATGGCTGTGCCCAAGAGGTCATTAAAGGCTTGGATCTTGGTTTTAATCCAGGACACTCGCAAGCCCAGACACCCAGACTCATCACTCAGTCTCTCGAGAACCCTGATCAGAGCCTCCATTGACTCCACGAAGATCATAGCATCGTCTGCAAAGTCAGGATCAGTGAATCTTTCTTCAACAATAGATTCCCCACAGCCTCTGGATCATGTAAGCATTGAACAGAGTAGGAGCAAGAATACACCTTTGACAAAACCAAGAATCAACTGGGAAAAATGCAGAGGTTCTGCCTCCACTCTTGCACAACACTCACAGTACAAGTGTCCAGGCCTGTCATGATATTCAGCAACTTCAGTAAGATCCTGCATAGTCTCAGGATATCCCACAGGGCAACTCGATCAACTTAGTTGGATGCTTAATGAAAATCAACAAAGGCTGCAAAGAAACTCTGATGGTATTCGCATTTGTACTCGATGAGAACCCTCAGTGCCAGGATTAGGTCGATAGTAGACCTCTTAGTTGTAAAATCAGACTGCTCCATTCGTTGATAGGTGAACAAGTGATCACAGATCCTACTGGAGATGACCCTAGCAAGGACCTTACCCAGGTACAAGAGCAGTGTTATCCCCCTGCAGTTGCTGCAATCCAGGCATTCACCCTTCCCTTTCTAGATAGGGATGAGAAGTCTTGTTTTCCATTCAGATGGGATGATGCCCATTTCCCAAATGGAAGCAAAGATTTCTTGCATTGATAGGAGGACAGCCTTACCCCCAGCCTGGAGAAGTTCACCCACCCTGGATACCACAGTTCCCTGCAACCTTCTCTACCCTCAGCTGGTTCATCACCTGTGCAATCTCAGTGAGATTGGGTGGTTCACAGCTAATTGGAGGATCAGCCCCACGAGCCATAGACCCAGAGATGTCCAATGTCCTTGCTGGAGGATCAGCTTTAGACAGCTGCTCAAACTAGACAGCCCAGCTGGTCACAACTGCAGCATCATCTGTAAGGCCGGATTTATAGTTCATGCGACGCATGCTGCAGAGGACGCTCCTGCTATGCAAGCGTTGTACTGTTTATACTTGCGCGTGTACTTTACGTAAATGTGGAGGAATCCACCAGGTGGGAGTGTGAATTGCTTCGCTATGTTGTGAATTGCCTGGAACACCCGTTAAACTCCGAAGACACCTTACCGCAATATCTCTGAAAAGGATGTTTAATGATTAAATCTATCAGTCCAGGGATTTGTCCATTTCAGCTAGTATTGGGCACAAGGCTGAAACAATCCCTGGACGAGGCATCAGCTCATCGCAAGGTGAATAAAAGCACACACATACACGCTGGTATCATTTTAGTGTAACCAAATCTGCATATTTTTGGAAGTAAACTGGAGCACACTGTGGAAACCCAGCAGGAAAACATGTAAACTCCAGGCAGGGAATATCAGCAACGTGACTCCCTGCAAAACAGCAGCGCTAATGCTCCGCCACCATGTCACCCCCATGTGTGTCATTATTAACAGTATTCATTATTTAAACGAAATTACCGATTTATCTGTAAAATGTAACATACATACTTCAATGCATTTCATCATGAAAGTGATATCAAGTATAAATCTAAGGATTCTACATGTGCAGAGAGTTGTAATATCATACATTTAATGTGCTCAGTGTGGCGATCTATTGCTGTTTGCCACTGCTGTCAGTACCGGAAGAACCCCTAGAAAAAAAGACGACACAGAAGATGTGAGACTTTTAAAATGTATCGTGTCATTACGATCGGGAATATGCAACGCGTGAATATAAAAGCACCAGGAATGCACCTGTAGTCGGCATTTTGATTCACCACTTCGAACCATTCATCAAACATCGAAGTGCGCACACTGATCTCATAGAATCCGCAAAGCGGCTTTTTGTCACATGTAGATATTAACCAGAGACTCTGACGTCACATTCCAACTTTTAGCACACTGCGCCCCCCGGACTTTTTGCTGGTACTGCAACTCGCGCATGCGTCGAGTTAATTTCGGAGGACCTGCTCAGAGGACACATCAAAAGAATGCTGGTAACACGTGGGAACCATGATGCGGGCGCGTACGCGTTCTGAGCGTGAAGTATAAATGAGCCCTAAGGATCATTACATCACCTGTCCTGACTGCAACTCCCAGAGGAACAGATTTGGATGTGTGTAATACTTTGATTCTTATGTAAGCAGGACGTGTATTACTAGACCACAGATGGCATGTCCTTTGCTCACAGATTCCTCTTAGAAATGCCTCCTTATCTGCTATCATAGTACTCTCCGCCATTCTTCTTAGTTCTCAGTGCAGACCGGAGTTGCTATCAAGCCTCCTTTCAATTATATCCAGGGTGGCCTGCAAGATGAAATACCTCCTTCTGGTAACACCAGCAACACCAACACAACCCTCAGCAACCTTCAGAATCTTATCACGGAAGGTCTCCCACATCACATTAGGATCGGAAGTCGCACCCAAATTAGTGAGCTGCATGCAAACTCATTAGAAACAGTCTGATCTTGGAGTCTGCCAAGTGCAGCCTCATTCTCCTAGGTAGCCTACTGTACCTATGCTAGATCCTTAGAGTGGCAACAACAAGTCTGTGGTCAGAATTCACAAACAGGGCATTTCTGTAGGCCCTGCAGTACTGTAGCAGCCTCCAGCAGTATTGAAATACCAAGTCCAATGAGCTGAGGGCCTTTGTTCAAATGTTAGCCACTGAAATAATCACATATCTCTGGGACATTCTGCTTCTTTTTCTTCTTTCGGCTGGTCCCATTAGGGGTTGCCACAGCGGATCATCTTTTTCCATATCTTTCTGTCCTCTGCATCTTTCTCTGTTACACCCAGCACCTGCATGTCCTCTCTCACCACATCCATAAACCTCCTCTTAAGCCTTCCTCTTTTCCTCTTACCTGGCAACTCTATCCTTAACATCATTTTCCCAATATACTCAGCATCTCTCCTCTGCACATATCCAAACCAACAAATTCTCGCCTCCTGACTTTGTTTCCCAACCGTCCAACTTGAGCTGACCTTCTAATGTACTCAATTCTAATCCTATCCATCGTCATCACACCCAATGCAAATCATAGCATCTTTAACTCTGCTACCTCCAGCTCTGTCTCCTGCTTTCTGGTAAGTGCCACCATTTCCAACCCATATAACATAGCTCATCTCCCAATCGTCCTGTAAACCTTCCCTTTCACTCTTGCTGATACCCATCTGCACAAATTACTCCTGACACTCTTCTCTACCCATTCAACCCTGCCTGCACTTTCTTTTTCACTTCTCTTCCACAATTACCCATTACTCTGTACTGTTGATCCTAAGTATTTAAACTCATCCACCTTCACCAACTCTACTCCTTGCATCCTCACCATTCCACTGACCTCCCTCTCATTTACACACATGTATTCTGTCTTGTTTCTACTGACCTTCATTTCTCTCCTCTCCAGAGCATCTCTCCACGTCTCCAACCTCGTCAATCTGCTCCCTACTATCGCTACAGATCACAATGTCATCAGCAAACATCATAGTCCACTGGGACTCCTGTCTAATCTCGTCTGTCAACCTGTTCATCACCATTGCAAATAAGAAAGAGCTCACAGCTGATCCCTGATGTAATCCCACCTCCACCTTGAATGTATCTGTCATTCCTACCACAGACCTCACCACTGTCACACTTTCCTCGTACATATCCTGTACAACTCTTACGTACTTCTCTGCCACTCCTGTCTTCCTCATAAAATACAACAGCTCCTCACAAGGTACCCTGTCATATGATTACTCCAGGTCCACAAAGACGCAATGTAACTCCTTCTGGCCTTCTCTATACTTCTCCATCAACATCCTCAGAGCAAACATTGCATCTGTTGTGCTCTTTCTTGGCATGAAACCATACTGCTGCTCACTAATCATTACCTCACTTCTTAACCTAGTTTCCACTACTCTTTCCCATAACTTCATGCTGTGGCTCACCAATTTTATCCCCCTGTAGTTAATACAGTTCTGCATATCCCCCTTATTCTTAAATATCGGCACCAGTACACTTCTTCTCCACTCCTCAGGCATCCTCTCACTTTCCAAAATTCCATTAAACAATCTGGTTAAAAACTCCACTGCCATCTCTCCTAAACACCTCCATGCTTCCACAGGTATGTCATCTGGACCAACAGCCTTTCCATTTTTAATCCTCTTCACAGCTGTCCTTACTTCCTCCTTGCTAATCCATTGCACTTCCTGATTCACTATCTCCACATCATCCAACCTCTTCTCTCTCTCGTTCTCTTCATTCATATGCCTCTCAAAGGACTACTTCCATCTGCTCAACACACTCTCCTTGCTTGTGAGTACTTTCCATCTTTATCCTTTATCACCCTAACCTGCTGCACATCTTTCCCAGCTCATTCCTTCTGTCTAGTCAATCGGTACAGTTCCTTTTCTCCCTCCTAAGTGTCCAACCTCTCATACAAATCATCATATGCCTTGTCTTTAGCCTTCACCACCTCTCTCTTCACCTTGCATCTTATTTCCTTGTGCTCTTGTCTACTTTCTGCATCTCTCTGACTCTCCCACTACTTCTTTGCCATCCTCTTCCTCTGTATACTCTCCTGTACTTCCCCATTCCACTACCAGGTTTCTTTTTCCTTCTTCCTCTGTCCAGATGTCACGCCAAGCACCCTTCTTGCTGTCACCCTTACTATATCTGCTGTAGTTGCCCAACTGTCTGGTAACTCTTCACTGCCATCCAGTGCCTGTCTCACCTCCTTCATTTTTCAACTTCAACCATTTGATCATTGGCTCTGCCCTCACTCTCTTCCTTTTCTTGATATCCAACGTCATCCTACAGACCACCATCCTATGCTGCTTAACTACACTTTCCCCTGCCACCACTTTGCAGTCTTCAATCTCCTTCAGATCAACTCTTCTGCATAGGATTTAATCTACTTGTGTGCATCTTCCTCCACTCTTGTACGTCACCCTATGTTCCTCCGACTTCTTAAAATATGTATTCACCACAGCTATGTCAATCCTTTTGGCAAAATCCACTATCATCTAACCTTCTTCATTCCTCTCCTTGACACCATACCTACCCATCACCTCCTCATCTCCTCTGTTCCATTAACCAACATGTCCATTGAACTCTGCTCCAATCACCATTTTCTGTCCCTTGGATACTCTGTTCATCACTTCATCCAACTCATTCCAAAAATCATCATCCATCATACATCGCACACCCAACTTGTGGGGCATATGCACTAACAACATTATTCATCACACCTCCAATTTTCAGCTTCATAATCATTACTCTGCCTGACACTTTTTTCACCTCCAAAACACTCTTGACACACTGTTCCTTCATTTCTCCTCCCATTTACACCATGATAGAACAATTTGAATCAACCTCTGATCCACCTGCTCTTACTCCCCTTTCATTTAGTCACTTTCACGCACAATATATCAACCTTCCTTCTCTCCATCATATCTGCTATCTCTCTCCCCTTATCAATCATACTGCCAACATTCAAAGTTCCTACCGTTAGTTCCACTGTCTTTACCTTCCTCCTCTCCTCCTGCCTCCGGACACGTCTCCCCCCTCTTCTTCTCCTTCTTCAGCCAACAGTAGCCCAATTTCCGCCAGCACCCTTTTGGCTAACAGTACTGGTGGTGGTCATTGTTAACCGGGGCCTGATCGATCCAGTATGGAAATTTGTATTGTTGTCCGCATATTGATTTGGCAAAATTTTACACCGGATGCCCTTTCTGATGTAACCCTCCCCATTTATCCAGGCTTGGGACCGGCACGAAGAAACACACTGGTTTGTGCATCCCCTGAGGTTAGGTTATATATCTCTAGGACATTATTTCTAATTATTAGTTTATCAGCCTTTTATCTGATTTAGCAGTATATTAATTTCAGTTATAGTTTGTTTAAGCACTTCAATTTAAAAGTTTAAGTTACTGTGCACACTTAATACAGAAGATTTAAGAGTAATACACAAAAAAACAAGCAAAATATAAAAGGAGTATACAGTGCTCAATTAAATATGCATAGATAAACACATTGTAAAAAATTTAAGTGCTTTTGAAACATTTTCTTTATCTCTTCTATAACTTTCTTACTCTTCCCACATATTGATCTCTCTCATAGTCGACCCTTTCTGCCTACTGAACTGAACATTGGGGTAAAGTTTCCTAGATGTCTTCTGCGTGGGGTCTTGGCATTACTGATGAGGTACAGAAGAAACTATTCTCACCAAAAGATTGTGTACACAGAAGACAGCATCACTATTTAAGCAGTGGAAATCCCTATGATAAATCACAGTAAAATGATATGCTTTCAAGGCAAAACAACATCTGCTAATGTGAAATTCATTTCACCATGTAAATCCAGTATGGGAGGGTAAAGATCTATAATAATCTTTAGTAGTTATGTTCTAACTACTTTTTGCCCCTCTGACTATAGAATAGTCTCAGTTAGTGACCTGCCTTGCCGTGTATAAGTCATTTACTTCATATTGTTTCCGTCATCTGATGATCTTTTATTGTTTCCTGACATTTGTATCTAAACCATAATGTCACTCCATTAATGTTATTACCTTTGAATGAAATGTATTGAGATGTAACCTCCCTTTGTCCAGGAGTCTCTCAAAACGTATTGTCCCAACATGCATACTGCAGGCATTTTCTTCCAATTCAAAAGGAAAGGTGTAGGCTGGTTGGCATAATATGGGTGCAGAGGTAAAAGCTTCTGTTGTCTACTTCAAACCCTAGATGGTTGGTTGTCTTTTTACGGATGAGGTGGGTGTGATCAAAATCATTGAACTTGTTTTACAGAAGTGGTGAGTCTCAGTTAAGTATTGCTTTTACCTTGGATCGGTCAATTTTTTATTCCAGAACATGTAATTTCATAACTAACAAAGAAAACATACGTCTAGTCGAATTCACACTCTTCCAGTGTGACAATAGATACCTTGTATCTAAGACATAGGAGCACCTTGAAAACATGATCTATATAGGTTTCTTAATTTGAGGAAATATTAGTATATATTAGTATATTCTGTATATTTTAGCTTCCTTTGCTTCATTAAAGACCCAAAAGGTTGCTTGTTACAAAGGATAAAAACAGGAGATTGGTATAGTGGGATTGAGAACTTACGATATACTACTTATGAGTAAGGCTTTCAGAATTGATATATTTGTTTTGTAGTAAGATTAAAAAATCAATAAAAGTAAATAAAATTGTGAATGTAGCAATGGGAAGTGATGGCATTTTAAAGATATATTATGTGTCTTTCTATGGTGTATTTGCATTTTTTTTTTATGAGTGGACTTCAAATTCATCCTACAGTTCTAAGTCCTGCTTTCTGGTGACCAACAGTTTGTTTTAATTTGTTTAGATTTCCTAATATAAGTAACCTGCTAATGTATTTCTAGTGTTTCCTGGCTAATTTTATCTGCAATAGCCTGGCCTCCCAATCTTCTTCAATAATGATTTTGTTATTTCATATATTCTCATTTTAAATGATCATGTCAGTTGTATACTTGTTACGCTCATGGTGTATTATAAGGGGAAAAAAACAAATCACTGCAAACCCATCTCTGATGGCCCAATTAAAATATTATATTACTTACAGATTAACTGTATCCCTACGGAGAAAACTGTCACTGTTGAAAACTCAACACTTTTTTTCATTTAACATATAAATACTCTGCAATGGGAGTGTTTCAAAGCTCTTTACATTGCTTGATCAAGTCAAAACTTTGCCATTTTCGCTCCCATACTTCTGGTAAGTATTCTGATTCACACTGAAATCCATGTCAATTTGGTTTGTGTAAGATTCATAAAACAATAAAAGTATATATTAATCATATATTTTACTTCTACAGAAATGTGACTACAATCTCAGAAAAGGAGATTTTAAATGGGATAATCAATGGAAGACACAGCCTTTTCAAACGAAACACATGTTCGTCCAACTGGGCTTTTTATTGGTGGGTTTACAGATTTACCATATGAAAACTTGTTTTGGGCTTTTTTGTCTATAGTTTACTTCCTAACACTTCAGTCAAATGCTTTGATTATTGTCATAATATGGTGTCATCAGTCACTGCACACTCCTAAATATTTAGCTATCTGTCATATGGCTGTTATTGATGCCTGCTGTAGCACAGCTGTTATACCGAAAGCTATAGACACATTTCTTTTTAATCACAGATTTGTCAAGTATGAAGCCTGTATGTGCAGTGTCTTCTTTGTGCACTTTTTTGTTGGGATGCAGTCATTCTCACTTATGTTACTTGCTTATGACAGATTCATTGCAATATGTTTTCCCTTACATCAGCACACTATTAATACTCCATTTAGAATGTTGTTAATAATTGTGATTCTTTGGTTAATTATGGCAGCTCTGGTTCTAATATCTGTTGCTCTAATAAGTAACCTATCCTTTTGTAGTTCTCTTGTGGTAAAAAGTTACTTTTGTGATCATGGACCGGTGATTTATTTGGCTTGCAACGACAATTCACTAAATATTGAAATGGCAAATATGTACGTTATTGTAGCATTTTTTGTTCCATTTTGTTTTATCCTTTTTACATATGCATGTATTTTCAGAGCTCTTTCTAAATTATCATCTGTTGATAGACAGAAAGCATTTAAAACATGCACTTCCCATTTGATTCTAGTGGGAATCTATTACACACCTTTGCTTTTAACCTATTTCACTGTAATGGCTGGCTACAGTATAACCTCAAATTCAAGAATATTGAACAGTTCTCTTTCAGTTTCCATTCCTCCAATGCTGAACCCAATTGTATACACTCTCAAAACAGAAGAGATTATGGATAAAATAAAGAAATACTACTTTCAAAGGAAATTAGCCCCTAGGTCAAGTTAGACAATTGCTTCCCAGTTAGTGTTGCATGTCCATGTTCCTTTGTTTTAACAATATCTCTTTTAAAGACTTCTCCTGAATCATGTAGAGGTGTCAGACCTATTGGAAAGCCACCTCTATCATTTTATCATTGTCGGGTCCAAAATGAAGAATGTTCTCCTTATATTTATTTTTTTTAAAATCCTTTTCACATATTTTGATCATTTATCATACATTTATTGCACATTTTCTTCATTTTTGTAGAACTTACTGTCTACATTTAAATTCTGTAAGAAACCTCATAAAAGGAACCCTGAAATATTTAAATTATTTGCTTCTCCCTTAGAGACTATAATTTTCTACAATTTCAATATTTTGTTTGATGACTTTAAGACAATTGTTGAGGCAATTTGTAGAGTCTTAAGCTCTATTCACTCTGGCACTCCAAACAGAACTGTACCTTTGTGTTGCTTCATTTCAAACTACTGTATATTTCACAAAGGAGATTTCATTATCATCAAAGTATATAAGCAATGTCTAAAAGAAAAAAATGTATTCACAGCATGCCTCACGAATACAAAGACATTAGAGTTTAGGCCGAACATTCTCTAATTATTGTCATTTCAGATGGATTTCTTCCTTTTTGAACAAAGTATATATTTTACTGTGTATATGGAATTAAACATTCATTCTATATGCCTCATGATCTCTTCCGCACTGATTTTTTCCTGTCACTATGCTGGATTCTCATATTTAACTAGGTAGGTCTAGTCAGTCTGTAGTAGCATAACAGTATCTATATAGCTAAAATTATCACTACTGTATGTGTAATATTTGTTTTTGAAAATGTATTATTGTATTTTTTATTTTTTCAGTTTCTGCTATAAGATGATGATGATGCTTTATGTTTCTAATTGTGTTTTGCATTATCTAATAAAAATTGTTAGCTAATAAATGACTTTTTCTCATGTCTATTCATTCTTTGTATGAACCTGCTTGGTTTGATTCCTGGTCAAGCAGGACAGTCAGCCCCAGAAACCTTGGGGGAATGCAGGAAACAACCCAGAACATGGAAAAGCCAAATTAAGATGAGTTAGTAAACCCAATACTGTACTACAATTAAAACGCATCATTTGTGTCAAAGTTTGTGATTTTAGGTTAATTTCAATTTTAGGCTGTTTATGTTTATATTTTCTTCTTGGATGATTAATGTTTCCATTTTAATTTTTCATATATGCTGAAAATGTATTCATTTTCAGCAATCAGAAGTATTAAACTAGACCTTTAGGGTAGGAAATCCATTCCCGGACATTTTTCATTCCCGGGAATGAAACTGCTGTAATTCCTGGGAAAACAGGAACGGCCAAGCTCACATATATAGCGTGTAAAAGTGTAAAAATCGATCAGGAAATAAAAGAATTATAGCTGAAAATAATTAAGGTGGCACCATTGCTGCAGCTTGCACTTCATCAGACAACAGCTTTGAACATAAAATTGAAATTGCAATGCGTCAGTCTGTTGCATCCGCATTATCTGTGCCAAGAAACTTGCCATCACAGAAAACTGGATGCATCAGTAAAAGCTGAAATGGCGGTGGTTCAGAGCAACGGCAAGCGCGGGCATTGTTTAGAACAAGTGTATTAGTATTTGATGATTGTGCCGCCTACTTCTGCACAAAGGTGGGCACTTGCATGGACGACCGCACGCTGGACATGTTAATAATACTAATTTACTACGTTTATATAGCACTTTTCTCAGTACTCAAAGCGCTATCCACAAAGGGAGGAACCAGGAAGCGAACCCGCAATCTTCCACAGTTTCCTTACTGTGAGGACGTTGTGCTTGCTACACTCTTATTACCACAACTAAAGATACATGTACTTATATGACAGCATGAACTGCTTGTAGATAAGGTTAGTCTTTTATTTGTGTCAACATATTGCAGCAGTTTTATTAAAAATAAGTGTTGGTCGTTCTAAAACCGTTCACGGGTGAGATGCCCGTGCACTGTGTCATCCCCGGGCACCCGGGATTCCCAAATTCCCAGGAATGGATAAACCCGTCCGGGAATGGATTCCCTACTTTTTGGGTCTGGCCCCTTACCAACATTGTATTGAACAGAGGCAGCTCATTGTAGACTTTGTGAAAATAAAGTGGATTGTGCATATATTTTTGTAGCCTAGAATTTTCTCCACCCTGGTTTAAACCTTTCCTTGAATGAATCTTTCATACTTTTCCAAAATGTGGCCACAAAACCATTCAGAGCATCATTCAGGTCTGATACTGCATATTATAATGTTAATAGCTTTTTCATTCTGACCGTAATCTCTCTAGAATATCATTCCAAGAATTTGCTATTAACTTGAAAGACAGTCCAAATAAAAATCATATGCAACATATAAAGTGATCATAATTTGCTGTTAAATTAAAAAAAAAACAGATCTTCCCCTAAAGGTGCCCATATAAATAATAAATACTGTCTTCACATCAAAGCATTTTAAACTTTCAAATGTTAAACATCTCTTTTTAAGGAAACATTGCAAGTATGAGGAATGGTACTAATTTAGGAGTTATATTCATTTTCTTACTGTCATTTGGCTTAAAAATACAAACATCAGTTCTTTAGAGAAGGTCTTGCCTAATTTAATTTTACATTTTTTAACAAAAACGATCTGAGAAGATAAACATGAACTGAATTTTAATAACAAACTTCAAATATATCCAAAGAAGTCTAGGTGAGGTCAGGTCAGGTTAGTGAGCATGTGCTGGTACAGTGCATTGCCATACCCAACCCATGACGAAACAGCTTTGGATCCCAGTTGTCAACTCTCCAGGCAGACACACAGTCCAGTCCCACTCTCCGGAAATGACCATCTATTTGCCGCAGCCAGGTGTTACACGGGTGTCCCTTTGGCCTGGTCCAGCCACTCAGGTCCTCAACAATGAGTATCCTGCGAGACGGATCACCCTCTGGGAATCGCACCACATAGCCATAGTCATAACTGATGCTCTCTCACAATACAGGTAATGTGCCTCATTCGGGACTCCATTAGCAACTGTTCGTTTGACACACAGTCAAACCAAGGGTACCTAAGGATTCTCTGAAGAGACACCGTAACGAAGGAGTCCAGTCATCGTCTCAGGTCACTGGATAGCATCCATGTTTTGCAACCATATATCAAAACAGGAAGCACCGGGACCATAAAGACTTGTAATTTCATCCTTTTGCAAAGATATTGAGAGCACCACACACCCCCTTCCAGCGCCCTTATTACCCCATGCTCTCCTAATACGTCTACTGACTTCATAGGAAGAGTCACCAGAGACATGAACGTGGCTGCCAGGATAAGTAAACCTCTCGACAAGGTCAACATTCTCTCCACAGTTAGACAGACTGCTGACAGCTGTGCCCACGAGGTCATTAAAGGCCTGGATCTTCATTTTAATCCAGGACACTCGCAAGTCCAGAAACTGAAAATCATCGTTCAGTTTCTTGACAGCCCCGATCAGAGCCTCCATTGACTCCATAAAGATCACAACATCATCTGCAAAGTCAAGATCAGTGAATCTTTCTTCACCAACAGATGCCCCACAGCCTCTGGACCCCTTGAACAGAACAGAGTAGGAGCAAGAATACACACTTGATGATCCCCAAAATCAACTGGGAAAAATGCAGAGGTTCTGTCTCCACTCTTCACAGTACTCACAGTACCAGTGTATAGACCGGCCATGATAATCAGCAGCTTCAGGAGGATCCTGCGACATCTCAGGATGTCCCACAGGGCAACTCAAGTTGGATGCTTTATGAAAATCGACAAAGACTGCAAAGAAACTCTGCCGATCTTTGCATTTGTACTCAATGAGAACCCTCAGTGCCAGGATGAGGTTGATGGTAGACTTCTTAGGTGTAAAACCAGACTGCTCCGGTCGCTGATAGGTGAACAAGAGATCACAGATCCTATTGGAGATGACCCTAGCAAGGACCTTACCCAGCTCCAAGAGCATTGTTATCCCCCTGCAGTTGCTGCAATCCAGGCAATCACCCTTCATTTCCAGATAGGGATGAAAAGTCTTATTTTCCATTCATTTGGGATGACCCCCATCTCTCAAATGGAAGCAAAAGTTTGCTTGCATTGATAAGAGGACAGCCTTACCACCAGCCTGGAGAAGTTCATCCTGGATATCATAGTTCCCTGCAACCTTCCCTATCCTCAGCTGGTTCATCACCTGTGCAATCTCAGTGAGATTGGGTGGTTCACAGCTAAAGGGAAGATCAGCTGCAAGAACTGTGGACCCAGAGATGTCCAATGCCCTAGCTGGAGGATCAACTTTAGACAGCTGCTCAAACTAGCTAGCCCAGTGGGTCACAACTGCTGCATCATCCGTAAAGACCGTTGCATTACCTGCCCTGACTGCAACTCCCCGAGGAACAGGTTTGGATGTGTGTGTAATACTTTGATTTCTCTGTAAGCAGGACATTTGTCACTAGACCATAGATGGTGTGTCCTTTGCTCACAGATTACTCTTACAAACACCTCCTTATCTGCCATAATAGCGCTTACCACCATCCTTCTTAATTCCAAGTATAGACCAGAATTGCCATCAAGCCGTGCGCTGTGACTCCACTTGATGATTTCCAGGGTACCCTGTGAGATGAAATACCTCCTTCTGGGAACACTGGCAACACTAACACAACCCTCAGCAACCTTCAGGGTCTTATCACAGAAGGTCTCCCACATTACATTAGGATTGGCAGTCGCACCTAAGTCTACAAGTTCCTTACATAAAGTGCATGCAAACTCATTAGAAACAGCCTGATCTTGGAGTCTGGCCAAGTCCAGCCTCATTCTCCTAGTATGTGGTAACCTACTGGACCTATGCAGGATCCTCAGAGTAGCAACAACAAGTCTGTGGACAGATTTCACAAATGGGGCATTTCAGTAGACCCTGCAGTACTGTAGGAGCCTCCAGCATCTGACCACGAGGATGTAATCAATCCCCTTCACCACACCAACAGTATTGGAGTACCAAGTCCAATCAGGTGAAGGCCTTTGTTCAAATGTTAGCACTGAAATAATCACATATCTCTAGGATGTTATTTCTGATTATTAGTTTAACAGCCTTTTATCTGATTTAGCAGTATATTAATTTCAATTATAGTTTGTTTAATCACTCCCATTTAAATGTTTAAGTTACTGTGCACACATAATACAGAAGATTTAAGAGTGATACACAAAAAAGGAAAAAATATGGTGAAAAATGATTAATGGGTGAGGAGCAAGCAAGGCCCACATTTATTGTTGTGTTATGGAAGTGCAGTCAGCTGACATTACCAGAAAGCGCTCTGCCTGCAGTGCTTAGAGGCAATCCCTGCATTTAGGAGCATATAAAAACTCCTATTATGCATAGTATAGAAAAGGGAGCTGTTTTTGAGGGCCAATATAGATGTCACGGCTTAGCAGCTGGCCATAGAAGTTACCACAGTGGAACTGTCCGATCATTTGAAAGTACAAGTATGCACCTCCTTTGCATTGTAAGAATTAGAGAAAAAAGCAGAGATAAGCAGTAAGTTCTGTTAAAGATAGGTAGGCTACTATTTAATATCTCATATGGAAATAAAGTATGGCCTATGATAATTATTGCTACTGATTCTAAATAAAATGTATGAAGTATGGTCTATGATAATTGTTGCTATTAATTCTATACAAAATGTATAATGAGTATTTGTGTGGGGAATATGTTGATTGGCATTATATGATGACATGGAGGGTAGCTGTAATAAGTCAGCAGCCATAGAGAGCACGTCTACAAGGTTGGTACAGTATAACTCATTGAAGGAGAAGGGTAGGTAATGAATTCCTTGGTAATTTCTTCCCATGTTCTGCTAGGAGGTGGTATGGGCTTCAATAAACCTAGTGGGTAATCTGATGATATCTTGTAGACTACTAGAAACAAAAATGAAAGATGTCATATGTTCTTAAAATGCCTGAGTACCCACACAACTAAACAGTGGTATCATATACAAACTCAGGATCCTCTGGAATTTTTCTGGAATAATCTGATAATGTCTCGGTTTTTCCATTTTCTCCACTAAATCTAGTAATTGCTCAATAGTTATAACAGCTACAAACCTCTCCAATGACATTATGTATTCCGATTCTAGATACAGTGCATCCGGAAAGTATTCACAGCGCATCACTTTCTCCACATTTTGTTATGTTACAGCCTTATTCCAAAAAGGATTAAATTCATTTTTTTCCTCAGAATTCTACACACAACACCCCATAATGACAATGTGAAAAAAGTTTATTTGAGGTTTTTGCAAATTTACTAAAAATAAAAAAAATTGAGAAAGCACATGTACATAAGTATTCACAGCCTTTGCCATGAAGCTCAAAATTGAGCTCAGGTGCATCCTGTTTCCCCTGATCATCCTCGAGATGTTTCTGCAGCTTAATTGGAGTCCACCTGTGGTAAATTCAGTTGTTTGGACATGATTTGGAAAGGCACACGCCTGTCTATATAAGGTCCCACAGTTGACAGTTCAAGTCAGAGCACAAACCAAGCATGAAGTCGAAGGAATTGTCTGCAGACCTCCGAGACAGTATTGTCTCGAGGCACATATCTGGGGAAGGTTACAGAAAAATTTCTGCTGCTTTGAAGGTCCCAATGAGCACAGTGGCCTCCATCATCCGTAAGTGGAAGAAGTTCGAAACCACCAGGACTCTTCCTAGAGCTGGCTGGCCATCTAACCTGAGTGATCGGGGGAGAAGGGCCTTAGTCAGGGAGGTGACCAAGAACCTGATGGTCACTCTGTCAGAGCTCCAGAGGTCCTCTGTGGAGAGAGAAGAACTTTCCAGAAGGACAACCATCTCTGCAGCAATCCACCAATCAGGCCTGTATGGTAGAGTGGCCAGACGGAAGCCACTCCTTAGCAAAAGGCACATGGCAGCCCACCTGAAGTTTGCCAAAAGGCACCTGAAGGACTCTCAGACCATGAGAAAGAAAATTTTCTGGTCTGATGAGACAAAGATTGAACTCTTTGGTGTGAATGGCAGGTGTCACGTTTGGAGGAAACCTGGCACCATCCCTACAGTGAAGCATGGTGGTGGCAGCATCATGCTGTGGGGATGTTTTTCAGCGGCAGGGACTGGGAGACTAGTCAGGATAAAGGGAAAGATGACTGCAGCAATGTACAGAGACATCCTGGGTGAAAACCTGCTCCAGAGCGCTCTTGACCTCAGACTGGGGCGACGGTTCATCTTTCAGCACCCTAAGCACACAGCCAAGATATCAAAGGAGTGGCTTCAGGACAACTCTGTGAATGTCCTTGAGTGGCCCAGCCAGAGTCCAGACTTGAATCCGATTGAACATCTCTGGAGAGATCTTAAAATGGCTGTGCACCGACGCTTCCCAACCTGATGGAGCTTGAGAGGTGCTGCAAAGAGGAATGGGCGAAACTGGCCAAGGATAGGTGTACCAAGCTTGTGGCATCATATTCAACAAGACAACAATCCATTTTGGAATAAGGCTGTAACATAACAAAAGGTGGAAAAAGTGATGCTCTGTGAATACTATTTGGATGCACTGTATGTTGCTGATCAAATTGACAGGAGAGATCATATCTCTTTAGAAAATTATGTTTGGCCCAATAAGAAGAAAGCAAAGTTGAACTCAGTTGAATGATCTTGTCTTACATTTAAACACACTTTTCTGTAATGGCCTTCTTAAGTATATAAGACTCTTGTGATCTCTATAGATAATAAGTGGATTCATATTGTTTTCGTCATCTGATGATCTCCCATTGTTTCTTGGGATTTGTAGGTCTTATGGTAAATCATAATGTCGCTCCATTAATGTATTTCCTTTGAATGAAATGTATTGAGATGTAACCTCCCTTTGTCCAGGAGTCTTTCAAAACGTATTGTCCTAACAAGCATATTGCAGGCATTTACTTCCAATTGAAAACGAAGGGTGTAGGCTGGTTGGCATAATATGGGTGCTGAGGTAAAAGCTTCTGTTGTCTACTTCAGACCCTAGATGGTTGGTTGTCTTTTTACAGATGAGGTGGGTGTGATTAGTAAACTAAAGGGTAGTTAGCAAAATGCAGAAATCATTGAATTTGTTTTACAGAGGTGGGCGTCTCAGATAAGTATTGTTCTTTCCTTGGTTTGATCAATTTTTTAATCCAGAACATGTAATTTCATAACTAACAAAGAAAACATACGTCTAGTGGAATTCACACTCTTCCAGTGTGACAATAGCTACCTTGTATCTAAGACAAAGGAGCACCTTGAAAACATGATCTATATTGTTTTTTTAGTTTGTGTAAATTTTAGCCTCCTTTGCTTCATTCTGGACCCAAAAGGTTGCTTGTTACAAAGGATAAAAAATAAGAATTCTTTTAATTACTGTGCAGTGCATTTTTATATGTAATGTACATGCCATATCATTTTTGATACTTGGTGAAATGTTTGGCATTTTTGAAAGTAATAATGTGGAACACCAGATGTGCAACTGCCTATAACAAAAGCAGTATAACCACACCTTTTCCCATATTGTGCCAAGAGGATACTGTCTAACATGTCAAATGCAAACTGAGAGCCTTTCAAGGATAATGTTGTTATTGTCGAGAGTTTACAAGCAGGTAAGTCCCAAAAACTTCCAAAATTGCCCACTAGAGGGATTTACTATCAAACCTAGGCTATTAAAAAGGGGAAAAAATCAGGATCTGTATAATATGGAAAATTCTGTTTTTTACATAAAATGATCTGAACAAAAAATAAGTTTTGTCGCTCACAAAAGGCAAAAAGACAGGGCAGAACATGAAGTTAAAAAAATCCAATAAATGATAAATTATACCACAATATCAAAGAAATACTCACCAACTCCCCAGCACATTCAAACAAAGTGCATGGGACTGTGGGTTGTCATGCCATGATATGACTGAGGGCAGTCCCTTGCAGTTATGGGCAAGTGACTTCATGATTTGTGGATCCAAAAGGTATACATCCATCCATTTTCCAACCCGCTGAATCCGAACACAGGGTCACGGGGGTCTGCTGGAGCCAATCCCAGCCAACACAGGGCACAAGGCAGGGAACCAATCCTGGGCAGGGTGCCAACCCACCGCAGGACACACACAAACACACCCACACACCAAGCACACACTAGGGCCAATTTAGAGTCGCCAATCCACCTAACCTGCATGTCTTTGGACTGTGGGAGGAAACCGGAGCGCCCGGAGGAAACCCACACAGACACGGGGAGAACATGCAAACTCCACGCAGGGAGGACCCGGGAAGCGAACCCGGGTCCCCAGGTCTCCCAACTGCGAGGCAGCAGCGCTACCCACTGCGCCACCGTGCCGCCAAAGGTATACATGTATAGGCAAAATAAAATAAAAAGAATAATCATAAATAAACATAAATAAAATCAATACAAACAAAAGAATAGAAAATGAACAAAGAAAACATAAAACAAGGATTTGAACCCCAGCCAGTGGAGAAACCCTGACTGCAGTATGACAGATAAAGTGCATGGTGGATAATGGAACAGGTTTACAATATGATGTGGTAGACTTGCCATAGGTCACTCTTCTCCTGGACTTGAATCTTCAATCTTATACTAAACATTCTGTCCACTAGGTAGCAATTTAAAGGTTTTTATTTAGTCATGTTTATACAAGAAAACATGAAATTTTCCTTTTTATTTGTATCCAATAACAGACAGAAATTAAATAAAACAAACAAATAGGGACAAGGCAGGTTAAAACATACACACATTTAAAAAACATTTTTTGTCAACTTGTGACGGTCCAGGTTCCATGCTACTGGACCCCTCTGGGAGTCTCTTGAACTCACCACTGTCTGTACCGTAACCGAGATGAGCCAATGTGGTGAGATGAGGATGCAGGCATCTAGACAAGGGGTAGGTGCAAAAGTGGCAAAGTGCTTTTATTAAACTCCAAAAGCAAATCACTGCCCAAATAGTATAGTGTTCCAAATCCGTTAAATAAATAATCCATAAAAACAGTGTTAATGGAGGTGAAAATCCACCAAATCAATGTCCTTAAAATGAGATTAAAACATAGCTGGAATCTTCTCTAAAAATCTCAGTCCCTAGTACATCCCTTTAAAACTGACGTCTCTCTGGCTTACCATGCTTGGGTCTCGCAGCATGGACAGACGTCATCCAACAGGCACAGACAACCTTATTATCTGCTCATTTTCCACCGCCTATCCCATGGCAATCCACAGGGCACCTCTGAGCCGCCACCCCTTTCAAAACTAGACTTGATGTTATTTTAGAACAGTTAAGAGGGTGGAGTGGCCTGTTCTTGTCTAGATTTTTCTAATGTTGTAATATATAAAGCCACCATGGAAAAAATATTTGCATATGATTGTGGGATTGTGCACTTAATATATACTCATCTGCCACTTTATTAGGTACACCTTGCTAGTATCAGGATGGTACTTTTGCCTTCAAAACTGCCATAATTCTGTGTGGCATAAATTCAAAAAAGTGCTAGAAACATTCCTCAGGGATTTTGGTCCATATTGACAAAATAGCATCACGCAGTTGCTTCAGATTTGTAGGCTGCACATCCATGATGCGAATCTTCCA
This sequence comes from Erpetoichthys calabaricus, assembly GCF_900747795.2. NCBI lineage: Eukaryota > Metazoa > Chordata > Cladistia > Polypteriformes > Polypteridae > Erpetoichthys > Erpetoichthys calabaricus. The sequence goes on from NC_041397.2 coordinate 37,771,141, forward strand.
TTCCACCACATCCCAATGGTGCTCTTTTGGATTGAGATATGGTGTCTGTAGAGGCCATTTGAGTACAGTGAACTCTTTGTCATGTTCAAGAAACCAGTCTGAGATGATTTGAGCTTTGTGACATTGTGCGTTATCCTGCTCGAAGCAGCCATCAGAAGATGGGTACACTCCAGTCATAAAGAGATGGAAATGGTCAGCAACAATATTCAGGTAGGCTGTGACATTAAAACAGTGCCCAATTGGTACTACGGGGCCCAAAGTGTGCCAAGTAAATATCCCCCACACCATTACACCACCACCACAAGCCTGAACCATTGATACAAGACAGGATGGATTCATGCTTTCATGTTGTTGACACCAAATTCTGACCCTACCATCTGAATGTCACAGCAGAAATCGAGACTCATCAGACCAGGCAATGTTTTTCCATCTTCTATTATCCAATTTAGGTCAGCATGTGTGAATGGTAGCCTTAACTGCCTTTTCTTAGCTGAGAGGAGTGTCACCCTGTGTGGTCTCCTGTTGTTGTAGCCCATCTGTCTAAAGGTTCAATGTGTTGTGCATTCAGAGATGCTGTTCTGTATACCTCAGTTGTAACAAGTGTTTATTTGACATCAGTCATCTTCTCTGACTTCTGACATCAAGAAGGCATTTTCTCCCAGAGAACTGCAGCTCACTGGGTATTTTTCCTATTTCAGACCATTCTCTGTAAACCCTAGAGATGGTTCTTCATGAAAATCCAAGTAGATCAGCAGTTTCTGAAATACTCAGATCAGCCCATATAGTGCCAACAACCATGCCACGTTCAAAGTCACTTAAATCACCTTTCTTCCCCATGCTTGGTTTGAACTTCAGCTGGTCTTTTCCACAATGTCTACATGCACAAATGCATTGAGTTGCTGCTATGTTATTGGCTGATTAGATATTTGCCTTAACAAATAGTTAAACAGGTGTACCTGATAAAGTGGCTGGTGAATGTATACTAGCACCAAACTGTAAGTGATCTACTCATGTACTGTATATGTAGTGTCTGTAGGTTACTCTTCTGTGCAATAGCCTGGTCTCCAAATCTTAAATTAATAATGCTTCAGTTATATCTTACCATTCCCATTTTTTGCCTTAAAGTAAGCTGAATACTTGTTGTAATTTAGTGCATTACAAGACAGAAAAATCTCTAATGGGTACAGTTGATCTCGTCCGTTATAGGAGATGGACGTCTGAAGCAGTGATCCGGTAACAGCAGCTTTATTTTCCTACGTATTTCATATTATTTAGAGGTATCCTGTATTTAACCCGACCAAGGAACTTCCACTACAATATACAAGCATGAGTAACAAGAAGAAAAGTCAGAAAGAACCGGAAAAGAAACTTAAAGCTGCTTCAAAGTCTAGACAGACATCCAGCCCGAGTGCAAGGTATGGTCTCTCAGAGACTGACCTGGAACAAGCAGACGAATGCGCACATTTCCTAGGACCCCGCTCCATTGTATCGTCTCCAGTCGAGAGTGAAAATGGGAGCGAAGGTGCAAGAGATACAGGTCACGATGGATCGCCGATTTCTGAGGATCATCCGAGACTAGAAAAGGCCCTGCAGGATGTGCTGTCCTCTACTCATCGCGAGCCCGCAGCACCTGCTGTAACAGGAGCTGCATTTCCACTCGCGGAGCACAAAAACCAAAGTGAACTGTCCGAACTGAAAGAGATGATTGCTACACTGGCTGCCGCCATGGCTACGGCCATAAATGAGTTTAAGAAGGATAACAAGAATGAGCTTAAGAATGAGTTTAAGAAGGCTAACAGTGAGCTTAAGAAGGATATCATCGAGATTAAAAAGCATAACAAAGACCGGGAAATGCGTCTATTTAAACATTTTGACATGAACTTTAAAGGCATGTTGGAGAAATTAGAGGAACACATCGAAGAAAATAGATCCAAACTGAAAATGCTTGCCGACCAGATTAATAACGTTACAGATCAGCTGGATGACGTTAAGCAGGCATTCACGGCTCGAGTTGAAACAGCGGAACAGTTGGCGTCTAACGCCGATGAAAAAGCCACAGCTGCGAATTCCGAATGCAAAAAACTTGGAGACAGACTTGCGGCCTGGAAGATGGGTACAGAAGAAATAATATAAGTATTGAGGGTATACCTGAGAAACGAGAAAGCTCAAGCCCAGTGAAATTTGCAGTAGAATTACTGTCTAAAATAATTGGAGATGAATTTAAACTCGACATTGAGATAGCAGCTGTTTATCGCACATACAGATCAAGTACCTTTAAACCTAGGTCTTTTATTGTCTGCTTCGAGCGATTACGATGTAAGCTTGATGTGATGGCACTTCTCAGACACAAGCAAGAGATTATATTTGAAAATAATCTTATTCGTATTTTCCCCAACTTCTCACCATTAACAGCTGCAAAACGCGCAGCCTACTTTGACATTAAAAAGTTGCTACAGAAAGCCGATATCAAATACAGCCTCTTGTATCCTGCCAAACTGAAAGTGGAAGTTCAAGATCAATATTATATTTTTTCAAGCAAGAAAGAAGCTGAAAAGAAAGTAAAGAAGCTGTTTCTGACACTCTTCTGAAAGTTAATAAGGAGCCGTATTCTATCAAGGCATGGGAAGGACCTATCATCTGCTCTCGGATCCAATTTTAAAGAGACTGGTATTATAATTATACATCTTTTTCTTTACTTGGACATTATATGTTTATGTCTTAATTATAGTTTTAGACGTGAGTGTGGAAGTGTGGAATAATTAAAGTAGGACTGATTTTTTTTTTTTTACTATCTTAAAGTAGACTGTTTAACATCATACTCTTGGTTTATTGCTATTTCTACTATTACATTACTATTACATTTATACTATTACATTATACTATTGCATTAGGAATTACAATGTTTATCCTAGACTACTTTTTAAAATCATTCCCAGGGTTCATTCTTTTTTTACCTTAATATCTTAAAATTGCTGAAGATTATTTTAAGCTTAAAGACTGTTAATGATTATATTTTCGGCAAATAGTATTAAGAATTCATCTGCAATAGATATCTCTTTGTTTTAATTCTCTAACGCCGCTGCGGGGTGGGGTTTGTTTTGTTTTGGGTGTGCTCTGTCTCTTTGTATGTCAGAGGACCGGGACATTGCAAAGTGGGATTTAGCCTCATGTGGGGAGGAAAAATGGGGGTGTGGGGGGATAAAGCAGGGAGAGAAGGAGAGCGGGCTATATCTAATCTATTCTTCTAATCCCTATAACTATAAATATCAATGCAACAATAGGCTAAAATGTAATAACTCATGGGGAATTTTGAAATTAAGATTAAAACTGCCTCACTACCAGTTAAGACTATAAAATGACATTAAAAACTCAGAATCAATGTCTCCATGATGGGACAGTTAACTTTGTGAGCTGGAATGTTAAAGGCCTGAATCACGAATTAAAGAAAGTATGCTCTCACCTAACAGGCTTAAACGTTAAAATAGTATTTTTACAGGATACCCACTTACTAAGCAAGGATCAGTTCAGACTACAAAAAGACTGTACTGGCCAAATGTTCCATTCTAGCTTTACAAAGAAAACTAGAGGGGTGGGAATTCTCATACACAGCACAGTTCCATTTGTAGCATCAGATGTAGTATCAGACCCTGAAGGGAGATATGTGATGGTCATGGGCAACTTATATAACAGTAAAATGATTTTGATAAATGTTTATGCACCCAATGTCGATGATAAGGAATTCATGCAGAATATATTTGCATCCATTCCCAATGTGAACACTCATAAAATTAAAATGGCTTTGGACTTTAATTGTGTTTTAAATCCACTATTAGATAGGACTGCTGTGACGGGGGGACGACATCTAATACTGCAAAGACAATTACACAGTTTTTAAATGACCACAATTTATCAGACCCCTGAAGGTTTCTTAACCCAAACTCATGAACATATTTGTTCTACTCACCAGTGCATTATAGCTACTCAAGAATTGATTATTTTTTTATAGATAATAATTTCCTACCTATAATTAAATCGTGCAAATACGACACAATTGTTATCTCCGACCATGCCCCTCTAGTCTTGGAGCTAAAATCATTAAGTCCCTCACACTCACCTCGTAGATGGCGCCTTAACCCTCTTCTATTGGCAGACGAGAACTGCACAGAATTTATATCCAAACAAATCAGCTTCTTCCTAGAGACAAACACGCCCACAGAGGTTTCTTCAGGAACACTCTGGGAAACTCTAAAGGCCTTCTTAAGAGGACAGATTATTTCATATCTTTTCCACAGAAATAAGTTAGAAACCAAGAAAGTGTCAGAGCTAAGAAGCGAAATTACTAGAATAGATGAAGAACAAGCCAGGCGTCCAAGTGAAGCTCTCCACAGGAAATGGCAGGCCCTGCATACAGAACTTAACATCTTAACAACTAAAGAAACTGAACAACTTATTTATAAGTCTAGACATCATTACTATGAACACGGAAAAAAGCTAATAAGCTTTTAGCTCAACAAATTCACAAACAAGAAGTTCGCAATGCAATACCAGTAATCACCAACACGAATGGAAAAGAAATTATTGACCATAAAAATATAATGCATGCATTTAGAGATTATTATAAATCCTTATATTCTACTGAGCTCAAAGAAGACAACACACAATCTATAAATTTGAAGAATCCTAACTCTCCTCTGATAAGTCAGTGGGAAACCGATGTTTTATATTATTTGAAATTGGAAAAAATAAAATTCTCAGTTAGAGGATCTGTACAAAATCTTTTCAAAACCTGGCAGGATCTAATCAATATTATTTTAGAATAAGAGAAATAACTATTACCGCATTTAATTCCCTTCTCCATTTCTTATTTACCTATATATTTATTTCTCCCTTTCTTCTGTTTATTGTTGCCTTATTAAAAAGCCCTAAGCAATTCTCCTTTGGCTAAGCTCTCCTTCTCAGGGGTGGGGTTTGATTTGTCTTCAATTTTGTTTGGTTATAAATTGATCTGTTTGTATGGAATGATTACAATAAAAATTAATAAATAAATAAATAAAATAAAAAAATCTCTAATGGCCCAATTAAAATATAATTTAACTTTCAGAATAATTTTTAATTGTATCCCTACGGAGAAAACTGTAACCATTGAAATTTGAACACTGTCTTTCATTTAAAGTATAAATACTCTGCAGTGGGAGTGGTTCAAACCTGTTTGCAGTGTTTGTTCAAATGGATTGCTAATCAATATTTCTCTCGTGAGTATTCTATTTTACAATAAAATCAATGTCTATTTGATTTGTGTAAGATTAATAAAACCAAAGAATTATAAATCATGTATTTTTAACTTCTCCAGATATAAAACTTCAGTCTCAGAAAAGGAGATTTCAAGAGGACAATCAATGCAAGACACAGCTCGCTCCAATGAAACACATGTTCGTCCAGCTGGATTTTTCATTGGTGGATTTACAGATTTACCATATGAAAGCTACTTTTGGGGGTTTTTGTCTATAGTTTACTTTCTAACACTTAAGTCAAATGCCTTGATCATTTTAATAATATGGTGTAATCAATCTCTACACACTCCTAAATATTTAGCTATCTGTCATATGGCTGTTATTGATACCTGCTGCAGCACAGCTGTAATTCCAAAAGCTATCGATACATTTCTTTTAAATCACAGGTTTGTCAAATATGAAGCATGTATGTGTAGTGTTTTCTTTGTGCACTTTTACGTTGGGATGCAATCATTCTCACTTATGTTGCTTGCTTATGACAGATTCATTGCAATATGTTTTCCCTTACATCAGCACACTATTAATACTCCATTTAGAATGTTGTTAATAATTGTGATTCTTTGGTTAATTATGGCAGCTCTGACCCTAATTCTTGTTGGTCTAATAAGCAACCTATCCTTTTGTAGCTCTCTTGTAGTGAAAAGTTACTTTTGTGATCATGGACCAGTGATTTATTTGGCTTGCAATGATAATTCGCTAAATATCGAAATGGCAAATTTGCACATAATTGTAGCATTATTTGTTCCATTGTGTTTTATACTATTTACGTATGCATGTATTTTCAGAGCTCTCTCCAAATTATCTTCTGTAGACAGCCAAAAGGCATTTAAAACATGTACATCACATTTAATTCTAGTGGGGATCTATTACACACCTTTGCTTTTAACTTACTTCACAGTAATGGCTGGCTACAGCATTTCCACAAATGCGAGAATACTGAATAGTTCTCTTTCCGTTTCCGTTCCTCCAATGCTAAATCCAATTATATATACTCTCAAAACTGAAGAGATTATGGATAAAATAAGAAAGTACTTATTTCAAAGGCAATTAGCTTCCAGCTCAGGTTAGACCATTTAATCACAGTTAGTGTTGTGTGCGTACTATTCATTCTTTTAATAATATCACTTCTAAAGACATTGCCTGAGGCACATAGTGATGGTAGACCTATTATATTATTACCTTGGTCATGTCTCCAGGGATTAATACAAACTCAGCAATGTTTTCCTAATTTTTGATATTTTTTATTCCATTTTATATATAAGTGAATTTATTGTATATTTCCATTTATTTTATAACCTATTATTATTATAGTTTTAATGCTTTGCTGTCCATTTATTTAGATGCTGGAAGAATTTTTACTTGACATTTTTGCTAGTCATTTATAACAAGAAGAAAAAAATTATATATGGGCTCCATTCTAATAAAGTTATTTGCTTCTCCTTTGGAGGCCATAACTTTCTACAATAATGCATTTTATTATGGCTTTCAGCCTATAAGCTTTATTAATAAGTAATGAGGCAGTCTGTACAGTCATAATCATCTCTTCAGTACAGCACATGCTGGCAGGGCTGTACCTTTTGTGTTGCTTCATTTTACACCATGATTTATGATTATGAGTTGATTCTCATAGATGCAGGCTCTAAAAGATACATAGCCAGTAAAATGTATACTGTATATAGCATGCCTCGTGGAAATCATAGTTTAGAATGAACATTAACAAATTATTGTCATGACATTTTCAAATTGATCTTTTACTGTGTGAACTAAGTGAAATGTAAAAAGGAGAGGCCTTTATTTATGGAATTAAACATTTGTTCTGTGTGCCTCATGGTATCTTCCACACTGATTTTTTGCTGTCACTATACCAGATACACTCATGTAAATGTAGGTTAACTTCTTTCCACACAGGTTAGGTACTTTCATTCGGCAAAGACTTCCAGAATAACATGACAGTATCTATATAGTTGGTTAACCCCCTCTTTTTGTGAATCATGTCTTTGTGTATTATATTGCTGTATGAAAATATTTTATTGGATTTTAAATACATTTGACACATTTGCTAGGTCTGAATATATTTTACCCATTTCAATGTGTGTTCAATGTGTGTTGTCTTTAAGCAAGATATTTTAATTACTGTTTTTGACCAATATTTTAAACTTAAAAATCTTATTTCTCTTTTTACCTTTCTCAGTCTATGGGAGGATTTCATGATGTTATTTCCTGTCCAATTAGTATTTATTTTCAGCAATCAAAGGCGCTGAACCAGAGCTTATGGCCAACAAAACAAAAAAAAAAAAGAAAAAGGTTATAGTTTAATGTGTGTGCTCTCTGATCAAAATTGTATGGAGCAGCTGTAGTCCATTGTAGGCTGAACTTCCAAAACTGCATATTAGCCTCAGTGTATGCATCTAAAAGCATACACTTAATGTATATATTGTGAATTGTAAATACATTTTTGAAGCCTAGAATTTTTACTAAACATGGTTTACACCTTAACTGGGAAGCCTGCAAAGGAGAACGGAGTTAGCATAGCTGAAAAAAATATCAGCCAGTGATTTATAAGAGATAATGAAATAAAATATGTATTTCAAACTAATATGGCTAGAGAGCAGGAGACTACTATATAATTAATGCAAGATTGTGCTTTATGGTGAGGGGAAAAAAGAGAACACTTTTACTGAGACACTTAGCAGGCAAAATCTATTAACTAAGTTAAGATCATCACAAAGTTTACATACAGACATTGTGGATTGGGGCGTGTGCTGAAAAAACGTAGGAGAAACTTTATCCAACAGTGGTTTGATTACGCATTTCTGTTAATTCCGACTAAAAACTTGAGAAGATTTTGACTGGACTAGATCAGGAAAATATAATAAACAGTAAGGAATATGCACATATTATTGTCACTTTATGGCTCCATATCTTGGCTAAGACATAACAGAACCAGCCAATATAATCATTTCCTACTTTGATGATGTTGATTTGAAAGTCCTTCTGAACAGAATGGGCACACCCAAAGAAATTGTGACATAATAGTATTTATTTTGAAGGTGGCAAACATCAGCAGTCAATAACTGCAATTCCTGAATTAGGGCTATATCTATATGATGTTGGTGAAGAAAGTCCAGCACACTTATGCAATGACGGGCAGAATTCAAGGCTCTGGCATTCCAAGAAATAACGTTAAAATTCGAAAGAAATGAAGTGAGAAAAAATAAAAAAAAACAGTGTTCCACAGTACACAAACTTACAATATCATTGAATTTCATAACAAATTTTTCCAGACTCAGGATCCCACCTCCATACCCTCTCAGGACCCATAATACCATCCATCCATTTTCCAACCCGCTGAATCCGAACACAGGGTCACGGGGGTCTGCTGGAGCCAATCCCAGCCAACACAGGGCACAAGGCAGCAATCAATCCCAGGCAGGGTGCCAACCCACCGCAGGACAAGAACTCATAATACTTTTTCCTAAATTCCCTCTCCCTCCTAAAACATTAAACACCCCATTACCAGCTGTGGATCCTCTGTCATATCACATAAACTGCATACAAATTTAAACAGTAATAGGATGGAGGGGAAACAGTTGCTACACTACAACCCAATGTGGCTCATACCTAAGCATAAAATTAATAAAAATCCAAGGATTATGGGAAATTCAGTCCTCTGTTGTTAAAAGTAACAAAGCACAGCACAAAGGAGTTGGATTGAAAATTGCACCTGGTGATCCAAGGTGATACTATGGGAATTCAATAGCCCCAATCCCCTGTCCACCAGAACCTACCACTTTATTTGAATCAAGGAAAGACAGCCAATACCCCAATATCAGCAATGGCATGCAGATTAACTGACAGAATAAAATAGGTGAATATAATAAAGAGATCTGTAGAATGGCATGAAAAATAACATCCTGATGAACAACAAATAGCAAATGAACTGCAAATAGGTTAAAAAGGTGCCATTGGTAATAAATGTATCTATTGCTGCAAAAGCCTCCTCTTCAGAGTGCACTGAACCCTGGCTTAACTTTAGTTTTCCAAGGAAACGAAGAAATGACTGAAGAATAACCACTCAAACGTCTGCACTGTGCCATAACAGGGCTAAAGTCAGTAAAAGTGTGAAGGCATTGACCTGCATAAGAAATGCCCTGAACACAACTAGCTTATTTCAGAATGTGCTGCTGATCCATAAACCTTAAACATTTTATGATGACAAGAACAGGCCTGGGTGAGATAATGTGACTAGAGTATACCCTGTGTGCCCTCATTATCTTGAGGGTTAAATCAGAAGGGTTGGAAACCATTTTGGCTGTCTCTAGGAACGACTTGAGATTATTACCTTCCATGCCTTCTCTACAGACCTATGGTCCAAATGCTGTCTCATCATGCTCTGCTTTCTTGGTAAATAATTTAAATTTTAAGAGTGACAAGTTTAATCTGGAGCATGTTTATTTCTGAGTTATCACATATGACGTGAGACAGTAGAAATTAAACTTCCCTGATAAATTTTTCCTGTTCTCCCTTAATACCAGCGATTTAAGTTCTAAGTTCGGTGAAGTTAGTTTGCATGGTTACATTCAGGGTCTTTGTGTGCTCCATCAGAAGGTCCCTCATGAGTTCCTTGTAGGAATCATCACAAGCAGGAATGTCCATATCAGAGCATTGAGTATTCTTTGGAGAAATAAAGGCAGCCAAATGATTTTAACACCCTGTAGACAACAGTTCCTCACTGTGCAAAGTACATCAACAGTTCTGGCAGCTTTTCCAGAAATAAAGGTGGGAATAATATTTAAAGGAGGGTTTCAATAGAAGCAAGTTGTAAGAGCCCAAGGTTTAGGCAGCGATCATCATGAAGCATGATATGACTCCCCCTTGTACAATATTCGTGTTAGAAACCTGCATTTGTTTGGGAAAACTAAATCTCTCTAAGAAGCATTATATGAGAACATAATCAGGTGTTACACACGTGAGGATGGAGGACAGTTTACAGGCTCAAATAATGCTATTCATCAGCCAGATTGGGAGTTGGCGCTCTCACCTTATCCTCTCTCCTCTTGTTCCTCTGCCGTTCCACTAAAGGCCCTGCCTCTCAGTGACATCCCACCAGCACACCCACTAACATTGCTTCTGGCCAACCCTGAAAACATCACTTCCAGTACCCAGAATTTACCTTCCTGCCACATCAGTTCTTGTTCTGGCTGCCCTGACTACACTTTTTCCCCCTATCCACCATACTTATAGAGCAGACTCTTCCTGTTACTTCAGTTAAATTGTGAGCTCCGATCTGTAAAGACCTGTTTCTTTTATTTTGCTGATTTTTCAGTATATGGGGTGGCCATCCCCAAACCTTTTTCTTGTCTGGTGCTTTATTTTTTACTATACAGGATAGAGTTGAGAATGTGTAGATGATTGAAACACTAGGTTCAAGTGATTATAATGTTTTGGAAGAGTGCAGATGAAAAAATATCATTATATTGCATGTAAAACTAATTACTCTAAAGGTAATCGTAGGGCACATGAGGGCAATCATTACGAAGGATATTGTGGGGCTAAAAGGCAGTTAGAGAGGAACATAGCAGATAAGGCAAAAAATCACCCAAAGAGTTTCTTTCAGTATTTTAGTATAAAAATAACTGTCAAGGAGGAGGTGAAGTGTATCATAAATAGTAAAGGGGAATTAAAATATATAGCCACTGAAATAGCAGATGCTCTAAACTTGCATTTTTCTGAAGCCTTTATATGTGAGGGAACACTGGTAACAGGGACTACTAAGGTGGTAATAAGTGACTTGGAGACTGTAGATACGAGAAGTACTTCTCAGATTAAATGCGTAGAAATCAAACAAATCACCAGGATCAGATAATATTATCTTGGAGTTCTTAAGAAGGTTAGTGAGTACATACAATATATAAATCCTTATATTTTTTTACTTATTTTTAGGAAGAAACTGTGAACTGGGGAAATTCCAAAGAACTGGAAAATGGCAAATTATTATAAACTAGCCATGTGCGCCCAACTACATTGTGCGTGTTAAAGTTGTCTGTGAAGGGCTCCCTGTTTAAACGCGGCTGCCAGTCGTGAACTGGGCCCTTCGTCGCACAGCATTATGATTTTTTATAAGGGAAACAAAATTACAAAACACAACCCTTGGACATTGATTCGATAGGAACGGCCTACTCGGAATCACTGTCCGAATAGTAATTATGCGGTGGTGTAGGAGCATTTCTGCTTCTCTCCGTTCACAGTCCGTCTCGTTTTCATGACGCTGTCGTTTCCTCTCACGATCTCTTCTCAACCTTTCTCCATTCTTGCAGGTTGCTTTGTGGCAATCCAAAGAGTAAGGCAATATACACGGAGAAATGGTTATTAAAGGGGGACACATAGGTATCCAGGCTCTTTAAAGCATAAATAGGGATCACTTCACTGACATGTGAGCGAGCCACGGTACAACTGTGAGATGCGCAGCACTCGCATGCTACAACGTAACAATAATAATTTCCGGAACGTGCTGTTACGTTGTCATTCATTTTACCCACTGTCTTTCTTTCAATCATATGTTACGTAGGCACATACCTTTTATCTTCAGCAATCTCATTCTCTAACCAGGCCAGCGTAACACTGTCCACCACCCCTTTCGTTATTCCGGCACATTGTTGACATCCGTGAGTAACAACAACATACTAAACTGGAAGGTGGTCTACTCATGCATGGAATTCGTGGACAAACAAAGATCAAGATCCAAATGAAGATTATATATAGGGATTAGTTAATTTAAAGCACAACAATTTGTTTAGTTTGAATGTCTGTGTTTTGAGGTGTGACTGGAGTACTACAGTCTTCAGTTGTATAAGCCTGGAGGAGATTCTTAATGCAATGCCTATGTTTTAGCTGTCTCTCTACTGCCATCTAGTGCTTCTTCGTCTAATTCATTCGCGGACAAACAAAGATCAAGATCCAAATGAAGATTATATATAGAGATGGCAGATTATTCATAATGCAGTCTGGCGTTCAGCAAGCCAAGAAAGGCACATGCCACTCCTCTCTTCATATCAGTACTCTGGCTTTCTGTAGCAGCACGTATTAAGTAAAAATCCTTCATGCATGCTGACAGAGTAATCAGAGGGTCTGCACCCATGTATAAGGAAACACATACATCCTAAGCTCTCTCTCCGTCACTTATGTCTATTGTTGAACTGATTCTGGTGATGTCACATCTGCATGGAAAAAAATCTCAGTCCAGACTCTTTTCATATTTAGTACCTTATTGGTGGAAAAGCTCCCCACCTCCATTTGAAACTCTGGCTCCTTTAATGTGTTAAAGATGTGTTTGAAGACTCTCTTATTTGATGACTATTTGTCTATGTAATAATGGCTGTTAGGTTTTGTAACTTAGGTTTTATAATTAGCTTATATTTTTTTTAAGATCTTCACAATTAATTTTGTACCCTTGTCCTGTAGCACTTGTTCCCAAACAGTCCCAAACTTATGTCATTAATTTATGTTGACCTCTTTTGTCAACATGGATAAAAAGCAAATAAGCAAATAAATAAATAAATGTAAATGTAAATTAATTACTCCAGAAGAGTGTGGGAGAGAAAGAGGAACATGAGGTAAAAAGAGAACTTGGTACTTGGAGCACAGTGCTGGGACATGAGCAAGGGGAAAAATCAGACCACTAGGCAGATTTAGATGGAATGCCTGTCTTAGGTTGGACCTGAGTAGCTGTTTTATTTTGAAACTATTGTCTATGTGATTTTCTGAGTTTGGTAGAATTTTGTGAGAATATAGACATCATCAGCCTTTAAAACCTACTACTCTTTGTTTTGTGTTTGAAACCAAAGCCAAGACCCATTTGATTTGCTTTAATATCATTAACTTTTGGGGGTGAAAAATGATAAAGAAGATTTTTAAAAAAGAGCAACAGTTTAATCCTGTAGCTAGTGATGGTAGCAGCTTTCATTTATTTTTCCACTGGGACCCTCCAATTCTGCCCTCTGGACACAACCATATCTTTCTTTGAGGACAAGAATTCAAAAGAATGCCTCTGTGTTGGCATGGAGAGTATATATTTTGTTTCTGGTCCCAAAAGAGGAACAAATAAGAAGCTGCCAGGTAGATTTCCTTAGAGGCCGGTAAAATATATAGTGAAAATTCCCCATCTTGATCTAACATACAGTTTCAGCAATCTGGAATATTTATCTATGGCCAGCCTGCCTCTCTTACCCGCAAAGCAAAATAAGCTGAAATCTGAATGCAAAGCTGAGGTAGAGAGAGCTGTGCATGTGTCCCATGAACTTTTCTGCAGTGTTTAATGACAATAATTATCTAACACAAAAGAGTTCAGGACTTGGTAGGAGGTCACACTTTGTGACAATGGGGAGAATGTGAAAACTTCAAACCAATGGTAACCTTGAATGAAATTAAGCCCTGGTCTGTGTATTGATAGGCGCCACTTTGCCAGACATGCATTCATTTTCTGATCCACTTAACGCAAATACAATGTTCAATATTATTATTTATTTAGGAAAAATAAATTAATCCTTTATGAAGCACTTTATTTTATTTATTGACTTAAAACAAAATACAATAAAAAAACATAATCAAAGCTTAAAACACCTGGCAAAACACATGCTGTTCAAAAATATATTGATAAAAACATACTGTATACTGTATTTATTTTTACTAATGTTTTTAAAACTCTAAATAGCAATAACATACAATGACATTAATCTAAACTACATAATTTCTCAAAAATTGTCTACATTAGTAGAGAAAAGCAAATAAGGGAAGGGCTGCTGTACGGATATCCATTAATACCCTGAAGAAGCTCATCTCATTTAGGGTCACAGGTCAGAGGTAATTATGTATAATTATAATTTTTTTTTCAATAAGCTTACAATCCTTTAATCAACAGTAATAATATGCAAGTACACAGCACAACTCTAACACATTACCAGGAGTATTTGTTTTAAAATTGCACCATTTTATTCAGGCACATCAATATCATTTAATGGCCTCTTATGGTAATTGTAGGTTACATTAAAGAAAGACACTTTGTCTCTTGAAGCATTATGGCGTGCTCAGTATTTTGAAGTTGTATCAACTGTATTTACTCTTTGCCTCCCCTGCCCTCTTTCAGCTCCTAGAGGCTGCTGTTCTTTTCAGAAAGGAACAAAGAGGAAAATAAGAGACTTGTTTTATGTATTAACAAGAACACTGATAAGAAGTAAAAACTTGCAGAAACAAAAAAGACATAAAGGAAATAAAACTACTAAATTGCTTTGTGTGTACATATTTTTCCACATTTTCAAAGTAAACATAAAACAAAAAACTCAAGAAGAATTCAATATGGAAATTGTATATAGATCCACAATAAAGAAGATGAAGCAAAGTAAAGCAAACTGCAATACAATAGCTAATGACCCTATTTAACCAGAAAAATAGAAAAATACATACTTAATAAAAACATGTGAAAAGCATTGATGCCCCAGCAAAATGAGAAGCTTGCAAAATACATACATATAAAAAGAATATCACTACTACCTTTGCAAGCAAAGCTATGATGAATATTAATATTAAAGACAAACATAAAACAAAAGAAAACAAAAACAACTCAGCTCTAAATTTAAAGAAACCATCTATTTATAGCTAGGGGTTAACTTCCTTCGTAAATAATGTTTTCTGATTTTCTCCATTATTTCTTCTGTTTTGAGAGTATATATAATTGGATTAAGCATAGGAGGAATGGACACAGAAAGAGAACTGTTTAGAATTCTTGCATTTGTGGAAATACTGTAGCCAGCCATAACAGTGAAATAAGTTAAGAGCAGAGGTGTGTAATAGATCCCCACTACAATTAAATGGGACGTGCATGTTTTAAATGCTTTTTGACTGTCAGCAGAAGATAATTTAGTGAGAGCTCTGAAAATACACATATATGTAAATATGATGAAACACAACGGACCCAGAATTGCTAAAATGACATACAGAGTTCCCATTTCAGCATTTAACGAAGAATCATTGCAAGCTAAGTAAATTAGAGGTCCATGATCACAAAAATAACTATTCACTACAACTGAATTACAATATGACAAGTTCCCTATTAGAATAGCAGGTACGATTACAAGAACAGCCATAATTACCCAAAGAATGATAACTATTAGAAACATTCGAGTTGGAGTATTAATAGTGTGTTGCTGTAAAGGGAAACAGATTGCAATTAGCCTGTCATAAGCAAGCAACACAAGTGAGAAAGACTGCATCCCAACAAAAAAGTGCACAAAGAACGAACTACACATACATATTTCATACTTAATGAACTTGTGGTTTAAAAGAAATGTGTCAATCACCTTTGGGATAACAGCTGTGCTACAACAAGCATCAATGACAGCCAAATGACAAATAGCAAAGTATTTGGGTGTGTGTAGGGACTGTTCATACCATATTATTAAAACAATCAAAGCATTTGAATGAAGTGTCAAAATATAAACAAGACACAAAAATCCCCAAAACCAGCTTTCATATGATAAGTCTGTAAATCCAGCAATAAAAAAACCAATTGGATGAATTATTGTTTCATTGAAAAAGGCTGTGTCTTCCATTGATTATCCTCTTGAAATATCTGTTTGTTAGTCTATAATTACATTTCTGAAGAAGTAAAAAAGAGACGATCAGTAAATAGTTCACGGTGTAATTTTAACTTTCACATGTCAGTTACTACTATACCCAAATTATAGTTTAAATCACAGTTTTCTATTTTACCTTTTAGATTTTAACTTTTAAAAACATTATTTCTTCAACATGAACTTGTTAATTTAACATGTTTTACCCCAAAGAATTCACACACTCATACAATAGGTGTTAAGTATTTTTGAATAAACAGCATTATGTGTCCTTTAATATACTTATAAATGATATTCAGCTGTTTGTAATGTTTGAAATGACAAAGTCAGCTCTAGTAACTAATCATTTTAAGTGTTAAATGTCATTATAATTCCAGTTGTATTCCTCAACGATGTGCTACTGATTCAAGCTTGTCACAGTAATAAAGTCAAATACACCACAAGATGTATTGTTTTCAACAATTACAATACAATAAGAATTCACTTCTAGCATCAGGATTTTAAAGAAAGTTTATTAAATGTAGTATCTATTTATTCCACTACCACAGTTGTTGTAGTTCATTTTAATTTCATCGCATCAGGCATTGTAAATCAATTTACATGGAATAAATCATTCCTAATACATTAATTTTGAAATACATACTTAAAAAAACAATATTACTAAAATACCTTTAGTCCGTAAAATATGTGAACATTGATTTTAAAACTTTTACCAGATCACTGTTTTGTTACTTTAAAGAGTAATCAAGAGATCAGTTAATAATTCACTGCTCATATTTCTGTTAGCCAAGTCAACAAAATATTGCTTTAAATGTACTCAAAATAAATACAATTGGCACACATTATCACAGTAAAATGAAACACTCCACATTCATAGTGAAAGTTTATTTTTTGTATAGTAAAATTGATTTATGTTTGCCATGATATGTTTCAATATGTGTTCTACATAATGTTAAAGACTGTTGTAAATAATTACAGTTTATGTTGATTAGGAGACACAGTGTATAAGAATACATATAACTGGATGTTAGGAATACCTACCAGAATTGTAAAGCAGCAGCGATGAATTGAACATGTAGTTTTCACCTGTGCAACAGTTCAAAAAGTTTTAAAGCATACTCTTCCTGGATTATTTATATTCTTATACATGAAATACTGTACTGTTTGTTACAAATAATTTTCTCAATAGTGCCATAATTAATATAAAAGTAATGTGATGCTAAAAAAGTCAGATATTTTAATTAGGCCGTTAGAGAGATGTCTGCTGTGGCACTTTTTTCTTTTAATGCACTAGGGTACAACGACTGTGGGGTGCACACTACAACACAAAACAAGGTATCTAAGAAATGGCAAAAAGCAGGGCATATGCAGTCAGCTGTTAAACTTAAGGAACATCATTGCAGATTTTTATTATTTTGAGAAGATCATTCCATTTGATTTGTTAATGTAATGTTGTTCAAATAAGCAACTTACTGAACTTTCAATTGAAAGGAACACACTTTTATAAATTGACAATATTTTGAGAGGTGCACTTGAACTTTGGGTTCTTTATTCAGACAACTAGCCTCCTTTTAGTGCAGCAAAAGTACAGTATCTTTTCGGTAAACTGTTCTTGTTACATAAATCTCTGTTAACTACTTTACTTAATAGTCTTGAACTATATTGACACTTCACATAAGGGTCACATAATAAAAAAGAAACTGTGAGATATCAAAGTCACTGATGAAAAGGTGAGTCTTAGCCCACCGTCTGAGTGTCATATGAAAGCTTATTAAGGTACAGAGAAAAAAAAAGGCACACAGTGGGGAAAAAGCATGAAATGTCAACTTTAATCTCTAAATTTCCACTTTAATCATGTAGTTTATTTTGTCATTAAAGTAGAACATCATAAACTTCATCTTAAAATTGTTTAATTTACTAGTTTCTCAATCCCATCGTAACTAAAGTAGCACGTTAAATGCTTTGTTTTGTATTTGATCTTCTATGTGCTCTATGTGTGTGAATCACTATGTGCTTCCGGGCTTTCTCTTCCTCCGACAGGACACAGAATCCATTACATTCGTGATATTACAGCTCTCTGAATAATTAAAATACTGAGATGTATACATGATATCATTTTCATGATTATAGAAGTTAAAGCATGTTATTAAACATGGGAACATGGTGGTGCAGTTATTGTTCATGTCTCACGCAAGATGCTTGCATTCATGACCTTCGATGAAATACTTTATTGTAGCAGTACTGTCTCTTTCAAACGTACTAACCTCCAATTCCTGTCCTTACTTTTCTTTCTCCAAATACCCAATCGCCACACAATCAGCTCTGTAATAAATGTTAAGCCATCTGTAAGCTTACAACGCCGATTCTTCAAAACATTTAAGGAACATCGAAATATCTTTGTAGTACGTGTTTAATTATTCTATCCATCTATCCTTCCAGTGGTGTGTCAGCACCAGCAAGAATACAGCGCTAGGCAGGATCAATCTGTGAACAGAGCGCTAGCGGCTTGCTAGCGCTGCGGCACCGTGTAGTTAAAGTTAAAGTTTTATCTGTATAATATAATAAACATATTTTGCTGCATTTTATCTTAAAAATGATATTGTCATCATAAATAAATATGAGCATTATAAAGTGGCTCAGGTTGTGCAATATTATAACTATCACAAGTTTACAGTGAGGTAATTGTACTTATAAGTACAAACAGTTCTATGAGGAGCACTTGATGGACTGATTAAGTGCGTTTATAGTTCTTGGGATGAAACTGTTTCTGAACTGCGAGGTCAGTACAAGAAAGGCTCTGAAGCGTTTATCATATGAGAGCAGTTCAATAGACAGCATGGCTGAGGCAGCGTGTGCTTGATGGTGCATACTGATAATTTTCTTTCCGATCAGCTGCTGTACAGCTGTGATTCACACTCAGATACTGTGATATAAATACTCCGAGTTGTGCAGTGAGAGTAATATGGAAAAAGATGATCCGATGTGGGATCCGAGGTGCAGTAAGGGTAACAACGTTAAAGCAGTTATAGTATTTGGAATAGTTTGACCATTCTGTGGACCATTATATTGTTACAGGTTAATTACAATCAGATGCATTAAACTAATAAACAATATGAGGTTAATTTCAGTGTATTTATAAAGCCGCGTCAAGGATGTGGATCGAAAAAAGAAAGGATAACCACACATGAACAGTAGCACTGCTTTGACACTGGGTGCCGCCAGTCTGCAAAACTGAGCAGAGAACTTGCGTACAACAGGGTATGAGCTACCGTTTAAGTTTTATATTTGAACGAGTAAATGTTCTTACGCAACATTTTTGTGCGTAAAAAAAATGAGGCCCCTGGTTACAACTCCTTGCTCTCTTTTTATACATGCATGCTCTGTCATTTTTTTCTCGGCCCTTACTTCCTTTCCCTTGCTGTCCGTGCAACAAGCAATATACATACCCAACGACTCAATTCAAATTTTCTGTGACTCTCTCTAATAAAATCCAACAGGTTTGATTTTGTCCTTAGTCATAGGGTTAAGCTGTGTGTGCATGAGAGCTGACAATAAATTAATACTCATCTGGAAGTACAATGCATTTAATATATCGATGAGGAGTTTGTGTCTGAACTCACCTTACCTTTTAATCTTACTGTCAGAGAAAGGGGTGAGCACGACTGTGCTGGAAATTCAGCATTCAAATGATAAAGTAGACATGGTGCAGTGATCTTCAGTTGTTTAAATTGACATGGTCGGATGACAAGATCAGCGACTGTCGTCAGCAAATCTGACATAATCCACGACATGAACTCTCATAATGTTACAACAGCTCAACTTATCTAACTCACATAAACTTGCATCATATTGCAGAAATTAGTTATTTCCACCTCTGTTTCATATCCTGTGTCTACTCATTCCTGTTCTTTTCTAATACTGAGAATTTTGTCCATGCTTTTACTATATTCCACATTGATTGCTTTAAGTCTTTATTGGCAGGTGCAACTTCTGATGTATTATCTACCACTTCTTCATGTGGTTCAAGACACTGCTGCAGGGAGCAGAACTTGTTTAAAAGTCAGACCTGCAGCAGGGACACTTTATGACTACTCTGTTCAGTCTTCACTGATTGCCTATGTCTTATAGGATTAAAGATAAAAGTAACTTACACAATGACATTCTTGCACCTTCTCTCAGTTCAACTAATATTTCCAGGTACTTACTCTGTGATGGTAAGTAATATTACAAACTATGTTTTATTTATTGTCATCTAACATTTTATATCTCATTCCTTTTTATTAATTTAGAACCATGAGTTTCATGTATTTATGTTTTATTTGATGTTTAATGACTTGATAAGAGATAGATACTGTTCAGAAGAAACAAAACAAAAGGTGCTGAAAAAAAGAAAAATTAAGCAGAAATGTATTTAAAAAGTAAAGGCCCAGTATGCAATTTTAAGGAGATGAATGCAAAATTTGTGTTAGAATGCCATATGCAGAACAGAAGGACTATTTTGAGTTATACAAAAATGGGAGGAGGAAACTGCAACAGAATGAAATGCATTCCAAAATCTAACTGAAATTTGAAATTACTTTTGGTAAATGTATTGGAAGGATTTTTTATTATATATTAAATTGCAGTACTGGTTTACATTATGCATAGAAAATTTAAAAAACTGTGAAAAAAAAAATAATCCCTTGTTAAAATTCCCTAATGCAGTATTATGGAAAGGGGATTAAAGAAACATCACCTTTAGTTGTATGTAAATGTTCAGAACTTAAGAACATAAGATCAAAAATACAGCACAAAGCTATTTAATTGCAGGAAGTGGGTACATCAAGAAAAAAGGATAAGCAGCCCAGTTTAAAGCTAACACGTGCTATTTGATCACACGTCTCCATGGTCTACTCTTTGCTTTGAATAATAGGTCAGCTGTTGTCCAAATCATAATGTGGGAATGTTGTTAGTGAAACCAAGATCCACGATAATGCCTAGCTTTGTAGAA
Source organism: Erpetoichthys calabaricus (assembly GCF_900747795.2). Taxonomy (NCBI): domain Eukaryota; kingdom Metazoa; phylum Chordata; class Cladistia; order Polypteriformes; family Polypteridae; genus Erpetoichthys; species Erpetoichthys calabaricus. The sequence continues at coordinate 37,792,047 of NC_041397.2, forward strand.
TTACACTTATATGAGTGGGTGGGGCCTGGGCCAGGTGGTGCAACATTTTAGGAAGCCTTGGCTTAAAGTTTGGGATCCCTGTTATAAGTACATATCAATTTCTTTACAATTATGGGATTCATTCTCAACATCACAATTTATTTCTGGTCTTTCCTCCCAGTTATTGATTGGGTTAATAAGATATAAAAGATTGGAGTAAGGCATGTAAGAAGAAATGTCTTAACATGCAATTACAGAATCCCCTTTGTTGTACTTAACATTCTACCTAAAGAATATTTTGATTTCCAAACTGAATCCAGTAAAATCTGTCACAAGAGCCATCATTGTGAATATGATTGCGCTACTAATCTCTCACCCAACACATCCCTTCATAAAGGAAAAATTAATGTTTTAACTTGCTCAGAAACTCAGGGGATATTAGAATGTTACTGAAAATTTACAGTATATAACAGGGTTATAGTTTTACCTTGCAGTGCAGTGGAGAACATTTTTTTTGATCATTGAGGAGAAGTTCACCCAGACTGTTCCAATCTATCCAAGATTTGGATAGCTTACTATATTTTATTGTGACCCATTCCCTGTTTTTTTCTTTTTGTTTGTTTTGGGTTCTGATCCTTGCCTGTTTCTTTGACTATGATTTTTGCCTTCAAGTTTTAACCTTCACTTTATTCCACAAATACATTTTTTCACCTGTCCTCTCTTAGTAGGTAGTGCTTTTGTAATTATTGTAACGAAGGATAGACTGTATTATCGGTATTCTAAGTTAGTTGTGGGTCATTCCACCAGGTACTTCCTATTTAGCACTGCCCCTGTCGAACTTTTTTTGAAACCTGTTGTTGGCATCAAATTCATTAACATTAAAAATTAACAGTAATATTGTTTGACTCCTTTGGCTGTAAATGAAACACGTTTAAAATATATTTTAGTGAGAAGTCAAGAAAAATGGCTAAGATTCATTAACCTGAAGAGGTCTATTAATTTTTTACATTTAAGATGTCTTACTTAAAGGTTTTCCAATGCTGTTACTTGTCCTAATGTATATATAAACACAGGGAACTCCAGTTTGTCTATTACATCTTACCCTAGGAACCCCTGCAGATTTTGTTTTTTTCTCCAGACGTCTGGAGTTGTTTTTTTTTTCTGTCCTCCCTGGCCATTGGACCTTACTTTTATTCTATGTCAATTAGTGTTCCCTAATTGTAATTATTTATTTTGTCTTTTTTCTCTTTCGTCATCATGTAAAGCACTTTGAGCTACATTGTTTGTATGAAAATGTGCTATATAAATAAATCTTGTTGTTGAAGAAGGGGTCTGAGATGCCTCGAAAGCGTGCATATTGTAATCTTTTTAGTGCGCCAATAAAAGGTGTCATTTTGCTTGACTTCTCACGACGTTCATAATGGCTAACACAGTACAACACCCTAGTACTACAAATATATTTCAGAAATATATATTGCTACTAATATGAATAAATTATTGCATTTTCTGTGTATTACTATATATTTTTTTCAAAATATAAAAAAATTCAATATATTTTAAAATAAGTAGAAGTATCATAATCCATCCATCCATTTTCCAACCCGCTGAATCCGAACACAGGGTCACATAGGACTGCTAGAGCCAATCCCAGCCAACACAGGGCACAAGGAAGGAACCAATCCCGGGCAGGGTGCCAACCCACCACAGGATACACACAAACACATCCACACACCAAGCACACACTAGGGACAATTTAGAATCGCCAATCCACCTAACCTGCATGTCTTTGGACAGTGGGAGGAAACATATACTATGCAATGTATTTTAATATATATTTCTCTTCTTTGCATTCCACTAATAGAAAATTTGCTTAGGATCAAATACTTTAATATTATAGCTGCATTTATAATTAAAAATGTTAACCTGACTACATCTCTAGAAACAAATATTGAAGAGATATACATTTAACACACTGATAACTTTTTAAACATTCTTTCTTGGAAGTGTCAAAAAATATCTGAAAAAATATATACTAAGCTTATAGTTCACGTTTCAGAGTAGAATACATTACATCCTATATGTGCCAACACCAATAAATTCATAAATAAATTCAAATTATGTTTATTTTCTAGTTAAAAACATAAATCTTATGATTCAGATCTTTCAGAAATATACAATCAAGCAATTAACACAGATTAAGGGAAATGTATGTTTGGTTATATTTCAGATCTAATCTTAAAATTATATATTTGAACTAAATATGTTTTAATTTTTATTGAGAGATATGCCTACATTGTTTTGAGTATATTGCAGTTTAGTTTATACTAGCAAAATACCCGCGCTTCGCAGCGGAGAAGTAGTGTGTTAAAGAGGTTATGTAAACATATATATACATAAACATATATACTTATATATACATATCTACATATACACATATCTGCATATATACATATATCAACATATATATACACATACATATACACACATACATACATAGACACACACACACATATATATATATATATATATATATACACATACAGACACATATATATACATACACATATTTACATATCTACATATATATACATATCTACATACATACACATATATCTATATCTATCAATATATATATATATCTATATATATCTCTATCTATGTATCTATATCTCTATCTATCTATCTATATATATACATATATATGTATATATATATACATCCCCGTGCTTTGCAGCGGCGAAGTACTGCTTTTAAATTTTTATTAAGAAGAAAACCTTTTTAAATTGAGTAAAAATCTACCAATAACAATTTGTTAAGGATCTGTTTTTTTGTGAAGCTGACTTCACACAGCCTCTCCGCTGTTTTATAAACGAACGTCATATAAGGTCTTCCTGTTTCGTTGCTTCGCCAACGGAAGCAGCCTTTTTATTTAATCCTGTTTTTACGATTGTTCTGTTTGTATATCACGTTGTCAGTTCAGCACTCCGGTTGTAATATGACCAAGCTGTGCAAGCACACTCTTGAGAATGCAACGTATAGTTGTATAGGAGAAAAGCAATCTTGCCTCAAATGAATGGCAACCTTTTGTAGGTCTATGAACTTAATTTAAACTTTAGGTTTACACGGTGCTTTCTTTCCGAAGTACCTGCACTCATGAATATGTCTGTATGTGTCAGTCGGTCAAATCCATGCGCTTCGCACCGGCGAAGTACCGCTTTTAAATTTTTATTAAGAAGAAAATAAAACGTTTTTAAATTGAGGGAAAATATACTAATAACAGTTTGTTAAGGATCTGTTTTTTTGTGAAGCTGCCTTTACTCGAGTGATCACTTCGACCTGACTTGGTGGCCAACTATAAGCGTTACCTGGTAGGTAACCACCCATACAATCAGATTGTGAATCAGACTACGAATGCCGTGAATGTAATTACACACTCACTGCACTTGCTTACGGTAATCGAACCTCGGATGTCAGCGCTAGAGGGGCTTAGCAGCGGTGAAGTATTGCTTTTAAATTTTAATTAAGAACAAAAGAAAACCTCAGAGGTTCGATTCCCATAAGGGAGTGAAGTGAGTGGCTGGTTACCTACCAGGTAACGCTTATGGTTGGACAGCAAATAACGTAACATCAGCCACGGTGCCTTCAGTTGTGAGAAGCAGATCATAGAATGATTGAAAATAGTTTTGCATTTACCTTTTTAGTAAAAGGCGAGCTTTTAAGCCTGAGAAATCACCCCGTAAATGCACACGTTTAATTGCACGTGTTAATATGTATGGTTATACAGTATTAAAAGATAGTGAACAACGTCATTTACCTTTGTTCCCGCGTTTGATAAAAGGCGAGCTTTTAAGCCTGAGAAATCACCCGTAAATGCACACGTTTAATTGCACATGTGTTAATATGTATGCTTACACAGTATTAAAAGACACTCAAAAATTAACGTCATTTACCTTTGTTCCCGCGTTTGACTCGTGCTGTAAATCTCTTCCTTGTTTTTAGTTCACGTGATTACATAGGAGGCGTGATGACGCGATACGTGACTCCGCCTCCTCCATTAGAGTATATGGACAAAAAAGATGTTCCAGTTATGACCATTACGCGTAGAATTTCGAAATGAAACCTGCCTAACTTTTGTAAGTAAGCTGTAAGGAATGAGCCTGCCAAATTTCAGCCTTCCACCTACACGGGAAGTTCGAGAATTAGTGATGAGTCAGTCAGTCAGTCAGTGAGGGCTTTGCCTTTTATTAATAGGTATAGATACACATACACATATATTATATGACACCAACACTCATAACAATAACAACACAATTACATTGACAATCATATTACGTTATTTTTAAAATGTTTCCTTTACTTTTTCATAACCTCTTTAACACACTACTTCTCCGCTGCGAAGTGCAGGTATTTTGCTAATATATATATATATATATATATATACTGTATATATATATGACAGCAACATTTACATTTACATTTACATTATTTAGCAGACGCTCTTTTCCAGAGCGACTTACAACAGTGCTTAGTAGTCTACGACTGTTCTTCAGTCTTTAAGGCTAGGATTAAATCTACTGTCATTAAACAAGTTACCGCTGACCAAGTTGTACACAAAACCATGCTAGAAGAAAATAGTAAGTTGTTAGTACAAAAATTTTTTTTTTTTTTTTTTTTTTTTTAGAAAAAGGGTAGAAAAAAAAAGTATGGGGACTTTAGTCCAAGTGCTGTTGAAAGAAGTGTGTCTTCAGACGACGTTTGAAGACAGTGAGGGTCTCCGCTGTTCGTACAGCAAGAGGAAGTTCGTTCCACCACTGAGGAGCCAATACTGCAAAGAGTCTTGATGCATGTCGTCCTCTTCTTTTAAGTAAGGGTGGTTCGAGACGAGCAGTGCTTGATGTTCTGAGAGAGCGAGAAGTGACACGCTGCTTAACCAGTGCTGATATGTAAGGTGGTGCAGTTCCAGTTTTGGCCTTAAAGGCAAGGGTTAGGGTTTTGAACCTGATGCTGGCAGCCACAGGGAGCCAGTGCAGGTTCCGCAGCAGAGGTGTAGTGTGTGAGAATTTGGGAATATTAAAAATGAGTCTTGCAGCTGCATTCTGGATCAATTGAAGTGGTCGTGTTGCCTTTAGTGAAAGTCCAGACATCAGAGAGTTGCAGTAGCAACACTCATAACAATGACAACACAATTACATATATATATATATATATATATATATATATATATATATATATATATATATATATATAGATATGTATCTATACTAATAAAAGGCAAAGCCCTCACTGACTCACTGACTGACTGACTGACTGACTGACTCACTCACTCACTCATCACTAATTCTCCAACTTCCCGTGTAGGTAGAAGGCTGAAATTTGGCAGGCTCATTCCTTACAGCTTACTTACAAAAGTTAGGCAGGTTTCATTTCGAAATTCTACGCGTAATGGTCATAACTGGAACCTGTTTGACTGACTCACTCATCAGTAATTCTCCAACTTCCCGTGTAGGTAGAAGTCTGAAATTTGGCAGGCTCATTCCTTACAGCTTACTTACAAAAGTTAGGCAGGTTTTATTTCGAAATTCTACGCGTAATGGTCATAACTGGAACCTGTTTGACTGACTCACTCATCACTAATTCTCCAACTTCCCGTGTAGGTAGAAGGCTGAAATTTGGCAGGCTCATTCCTTACAGCTTACTTACAAAAGTTAGGCAGGTTTTATTTCGAAATTCTACGCGTAATGGTCATAACTGGAACCTGTTTGACTGACTCACTCATCACTAATTCTCCAACTTCCCGTGTAGGTAGAAGGCTGAAATTTGGCAGGCTCATTCCTTACAGCTTACTTACAAAAGTTAGGCAGGTTTCATTTCGAAATTCTACGTGTAATGGTCATAACTGGAACCTGTTTTTTGTCCATATTCTCTAATGGAGGAGGCGGGAACGAAGGTAAATGACGTTAATTGTTGACTGTCTTTTAATACTGTGTACTTGTTGAGTGTCTTTTAATACTGTGTAAGCATACATATTAACACATGTGCAATTAAACGTGTGCATTTACGGGGTGATTTCTCAGGCTTAAAAGCTCGCCTTTTATTAAAAAGGTAAATGCAAACTCTTTTCATTCTGAAGGGCACAAACCACGTTAGTTTTCAGCCGTTAAACGCGCAAAAATGTCAGTACACCAGATAAATAAGCGCAACATATTATCAGTTGTATTGTATGCTTACAATACATATACAAATGTGTTAATCGTTAACTAATATTATGGGATGGTGTTTTTCGACTTGCGCCTTGATTTAAACGATTGCATTTCTTGGTGGGTTTGCGTAGCTTATTGTCAATATCTTTACACCTCCTTTTAAGACTTAATTTAAAAAGGTTTTCTTTTCTTCTTAATTAAAATTTAAAAGCAATACTTCACCGCTGCGAAGCTCCTCTAGCGCTGATGTCCGACGTTCGATTAGCGTAAGCGAGTGCAATGAGTGTGTACGCCTGATGAGCCAAGAATAAGGGGGAAACAGGTGTCACGTACTCTTTGCATTATTTGACAGTAAACTATTTTCATCCATTCTATGATCTGCTTCTCACAACTGAAGGCACCGTGGCTGATGTTACCTGACTTGCTGGCCAACTATAAGCGTTACCTGGTAGATAACCACCCACTCACTTCACTCCAATACGGGAATCGAACCTCGGACGTCAGCGCTAGAGGCGAAGCCCCTAAAATTGCGCCACGGCGTGTGGTTCGTTTATTTATTATAAGTTCATAGACATACAAAAGGTTGCCATTGATTTTAGGCAAGATTGCTTTTCTCATGTACAACTATACGTTGCATTCTTAACAGTAAGCTTGCACCGCTTGGTCATATTACAACCTGAGTGCTGAACTGACAACATCGTATACAAACAGAACTATAACAATCGTAATAAATAAACAAACAAAAAAAAAAAGCGAAGAACCCTTGGATTTAATAAAAAGGCTCTTTCCTTGGCGAAGCAAGGAAAAAGGAAGACCTTATATGGCGTTCGTTTATAAAACAGTGGAAAAGCTGTCTTAAGGCTGCTTCACAAAAAAACAGATCCTTAACAAATTGCTATTGGGATATTTTCCATCAATTTAAAAAGCATTTCTTCTTCATAAAAATTTAAAAGCAGTACTTTGCGGGGATTTATATATATATATATATATATATATATATAAAGAGAGTGAGAGAGAGACAGAGATATAGATATATATATATATAGA